>NC_092376.1:96303666-96559473 GCF_030028105.1 Mobula birostris
ATCTTCTCCCCATCTAGTTCAACCTATCAGCTACCAGTCTCTGACCCACCCCTTCTAAGTCCACATACTAACAATCTTTCCTCTTATCTTTCAGTACAGTAAAAGGATGCAGGGTCTCAACTTACAATGTCTACTTGGACTGTCTGCCTCCACAGATATTGTTTAATCCTGCTGAATTCTTGCAACATTTTGTTCTTCGATTAATTTCTATAAATATCAGATGAGAATCTCTGCTTCATTAATAACCAATAAAAACTTTCTACAGCAAAACACTGATTTTCAAAGAGATTGTTTGCTGTTTCTTAATTGTATCAGCCTTATGTTATTATTTGGTTTATAACAGGAAAAATACCAGCAGTAAATTTTGTACACCACTGCTGATCCAGTGTTGCTATTATTTTCAAAGGAGATGACCCACTGCATCAAAGAAAATTTAAAATTATGATTCTGCAACTTCATCTGAAAAGAATGAAGCTCTGTTGTCAATACAAGTTGCAACTCAATTGGCTGAAGGATCCACAATGATATATTGCATGCATTAAAAAATCTTGCTGACACTTTGAACACACATTTCCTAGTAAAAGGTTGAAGTCCTTAAGTAGCAAAAACACCAGTGTCCACAACGTCCATCATATTTAAACTCCATTGATTTTGTGTGGAAGATTTGAAAGGCCGTTAACTTACTTCCTATCATTTGCTTCAGAGCTGTAACAGTTCTCTTACCACTGAGTAAACCTCTCATAGTACTCTTGATGATTAAGGTCAGACAAAATGTCAAACTCCTACTCGTAAGTGCTTCCTCATAAAAAATTGAAAACAAATCATTAAATCAATCTTAAATAAACAGCAAAGCATCTTATGGACTAGGTGATACTCAGCTGCTTTGATTTAGCAAAACAGAGTCTGCTAAAGTTTCAAGAAACAAGATTCTAAGTTATGAAAACTTTAATTATGATTCAGTTTGCAAAAAAGGTGGCAGGTTCTCTTCAATACATTTTTATATGAGTGGGAACTTACAAAATTGCTAGGAATTAGTAAATGAATAGATGATCTGCTCAGGTCACAAACAGACCATAATCGACCATAAAAATTAGTTCATTAGAAAACTTATCAGTTTATGTTAACTCTTAAACATTGAATTTTACTTAATTTCCATGTACAGTAAAGTCTTGCCCTTCTGGCAATTTCATGCAAGCAGTAAATGTAATTAAGGAATTACATTTTTTTTTCAAGAATGTGAATTTGTATTTAACAAATCTGGTTCTGATGAGATTGTGTTCAACTGTTCTCTCCTAACAACTCACAGCAGCCTGCTCTCAGTCTCTCGAGTATGTTTATAAGTGGTGGTTGTGCCAAAAACTCGACTGTATTTCTCCCAACTATTTGTCTAAAACATTGTTATTCAAGAGATAAGGAGATGACATATAGTTTGGCATTTGATTTAAAGGTTTATGCATAGATTAGTAGTCTCTGCTTTTTATGAACAATTCACATGCAACTGCATATTCATAAAAACAGCAAACTGATTTCCCATGGATGCCAGATGATGGAGAGGATATTACATTTTATACCAATATATCTGCCTATACAAAAGTAGTGCACATTTTGATACAGCTATATTTCTGAGGTCTATGTTGCTGTAATCAACAGTGGTCTTTTTTACCATGGAAGATTACTGTCAGTAGTCCATTATGTCAAGTCACTCGTCTGAGTGCTACTGGTACCATGTAACCCAGTACTACCTGTTGGATGGCGGGGTGGTCGGCGACTAAACCAACTCCCCTACCAGGCTTGCCTGCTGAGGAGTGTGGCTAGGCACCCTGCAGGACGAAAAACAAGACCTGTCAAAGGGCGGATGACCCCCTCGTAGAGTCAACGGCCATCTAGTGAAGTGCGGAAAGGGTATCCCTTGCATCGAAGCTTGGTCTGGCCATTCACTGCAACAGAACTTCCCCCAGCTGTCTGGACCCCACTATGTCACTGGATCCAGGAGGGGATGTCGAGAGGGTGGGTCTGGACTAGTGCAACACCCTACTCATCTAAATCCATTCACACACACGCTGTTCCTTTCTGAGGAGTGGCATATAAACTCTACTAACTGACTGAAAAGAACCATCATCATCCTATGGGATGGATAGCCAGAAGAAGAAGAAGAAGAAGAAGAAGTGTGGATAACTTCAGTCAGCAACTGCAGATTGCTCCTTACACTCATGACCACTGTGAATTATATCAATACTATTATTACCAGAAAAGAGAATCAAACTACCCTCAAAATTCTTAACATATAGACTGATATTTGCAGCAAGAAATAGGTTGAGAGTAAAACAGACATGTTGGAGAAACCCAGCAAGTCAGGGAGCACCCGAGAGGAAAGAAACTGTTAATGTTTCATGTCATCAGTACTGCAGAAGTTGGGATGCTCTTGAAAACAGAGCTGAAGATTGATCTTTTGCCCAAAACAGAAAATGGCAACTTCAAACTTCACTGCAAAGACTTGAGTACATAATTTAGACTGAAATGCCAAACACCACTCAGAAACTGTTTCACTCGCACAGATGCCATATTTTGGGCTGATTAAGCAATTTGTCTCGGAGGGAGTTCAGTGAGGTTTCAAGTGGAGTATGTGGGCTGGAGGCGGGGTGCGAGTTCATGATCGATTCCATTTTTGCTGATCCCGCTGACTGAAATGTTGAGCATGATCAAAATCAACGAAGACAAGAGCGGAAGGTGAGTGGGTATTCAGCATCATCTGCCTGCGTTTGACCAGTTTCTGTCTCCCATTCACTCACTACTGCCAGAGGAAGGTGCCTGTGTATAACTGGTCTCACTCTCTCACTCTTGCCTACTGCTCCCGGAGAAAGATGCCCAGATTGACTGGTCTCTCTCTCTCTCTCTGTCCCTCTCTCTTGATGTAGTCAGAAGAGCATAGGAAAACAAGGAAGAGCATAGGAAAACAAGGGAGATTCCCAACCAATATAACTGGAAACAGATCGTCTGTCTTACTGACAATATGAAGGTCCTGATCCATTCCAACAGCAACTAGGAGTAATGGTAGATCACTCGGCCTCTAATGATCATGGCTGATCACCCTTGTTTAGCCACAGTAACCTCTCATTGACTTGTTAATCAAGAATCAAACTAACCCTTTCAGCATTCAAAAACTATACTCTCACTGCTCTTTAAGGAAGCAATTTCCAAAGATTCACAATGATTTGTTCCTACTGACAATGTCTACAGCTTCCCTACAGAAGTGTCTAATAGATTAAGAAATGAAGACTGTAACAATTATGATGTTCCTTATGCAAATAACCCACAGATGAACTACATATCATTGAGAAAACTTGTGTTATGTTGGGCTCACCTGTGAGTTGTTTACACAAGTCAGTCAGACAGACAGATGGGAAGAGTTAATTAGTTAAAAAGTCTTATTTGGTCATTAGCTCTAAATGGGTACCAGAGTATTAATATCCCTTTGTTCTCCCATTTTGATACTCAGTTTGATTAAACCCAATGAAAAAAGCATTAACAAGAAAACACCATGAGTGTCTGTATTCCAAAGATGATGTTCTATCACAGGAAAAATAAAAATCCAACAATGTTGGAATGAAAAATTGAACCTCTGTATCCTGAGGAAAGCTCAAATTTCTATCAACCCTGTTAATTACAGATACAAGCAGAAATGATGAGCTAGAAATAATAGATTTCCATAAGGATGCATAAAGAAACTCCAGCAACAAATACTATTGCACGTAAATACAGACAATTGGGATTAGCATAGATAGTCACCAAAGATAGTGTGGATGAGGTGAACTGAAATGGCCCATTTCTGTGTTGTATGCAACGCAACATAAGGAAGGTTTTTCCTTCATTACTTCTACCAGTGCTGGAGCCAAACAGAGATGTCAGGTACATGACAAACTGTAGGAGGAGAATGGCACAAACTTACAGAGGATTGGGCTGGGTCCAAAGTTTAAAAAGAAAAGAGCATTGTAGCAAACAAGGGAAGAGATATCAGGGAAAGGGAACTTCAAGCATTAGAAGAAGAAAACATCAAGAAGCAGAGAAAATGCAATGGAAACCAGAGGGGAGAGAAATATGATTGGATCTGAGCTGGAAATGTACCTGATAGAAGGGCAGACAACCAATCTGACTGTGGTTCAAAGGTTAATCGTTCAGATATGCAAGTGTGGGTCATAAGGGCTTTGACAAGTAGG
The DNA here is from genome assembly GCF_030028105.1 of Mobula birostris. NCBI lineage: Eukaryota > Metazoa > Chordata > Chondrichthyes > Myliobatiformes > Myliobatidae > Mobula > Mobula birostris. The sequence continues at coordinate 96,307,881 of NC_092376.1, forward strand.
GATCTGGAGATGAAACTAGATATGAATTGGTCTCCACTGCAGCAAACTAAATACTGCCACCCCCTTTTATTTAATGCTGAATCAAGCCTCAACTCTAAATAAGAATTGGTTAAGTTAAAACGGTCTTTCATGGGCTTCTTCTGCAAACTTATTTTGAAAAAGTGATGTCAAATCATTCATTGCACATGGATTTGCATAACTGTGCACCTCCATTGTTCTCTGTGTATATCAGACAGGCAATCAATTAAGTGTGCCACTTGAATAAACACTATCCTATCACATACACCAATTGGTTTTATGGAGAAATTCATTCACACAAGGACATCGCAATGTCTGCAGTATTTCGAGCCTGCTAGATTATTAAAGGATTTAATGAAGACTGATAATTATATAAAAAAAACTTATAAATGAGATCTGGCTACAATGCATATGCAAGTCAAAAAGGCACAGGTGTTTCCACCTCACCACAAATTCCTGCAAATGCATTGCAAACAGAAGTCTTCATGAGGGAAGATTGAAAGCAATGAACGTTAATGTAATGCACAACAGTTAATTAGTCTTGAAATTGGATGTCCTTTTTAAAAAAGAGCCACCTGTAAGGTGAAACAACTGATATTTATTATTTTGACTATTGATTATTTCAAAGGTGCTAAGATTACTCTTGCATGGAAAAGCAGGGTCAAGGGTCAATGGGACCGTGGTCTTTGCCTTCTCTTGCTGTTCCAAACTACTATCTTTGTTTGCATGTAAACACGTTGCTGTGATTTTGTAAAGAATCATCTTGCCTCATAATGAATCACTCACACAGACTCATGGAAAATTTGATATCTTTCAGTAAACTGCTGTTGAAAATATACAGACCCATTGGGAAAACAAGCAGTATCCAGACATCTATTTGAGACAAAGGTGGGAAGAGGAGTTAGCATTAGCGCGATAGAAAAAAATGCTGGGAAAAAACATTCAACTCTCCATTCGCTTGGCTGAATACAGCTCCAATAGTCCTGAAGAAGTTAGACATCAGCCAGAACAAAGCAACCCCTCCACTGCCCTAAATATTTTTTCCATCTACCACTGGAGCACAGTGTCCAGAGTGCATACAATTAACAAAACATCTAGCAGTTTTGCACCTAAGCTACTCTGACCGTCTCCCGCAAACATGTAACCTCCATTATCACCAAGAACAAGGACTTCAGGCACATGGGACCAATACCACCAACAGGATCTCCTCCAAGCAAAACACTAGTGTGATTTGGAAGTAATTGCTTGTGCATCTAAACCTTGACTCTCTGGGAATATCTTCATCAGAAGAAATGCAACAGTAGAAGAACAGGAGATCAGCATAGGGACAACGAGACAGGGAAAGGATGGTAGGGTACAGGAATCATGGTGTACAAAGGCTGTTGTATATCTAGACAAGAAGAAAAGAAGAGCTTACAAAAGGTTCAAAAAGCTTGGTAATGATAAAGAGCTAGAAGATTATAAGACTAGCATGAAGGAGCTCAAGAAAGAAATTAGGAGAGCCAGAAGTGGCCATGAGAAGGCCTTGGCAGACAGGATTAAGGAAAACCCCAGGGCATTCCACAAGTATGTGAAGAGCAAGAGGATAAGACATGACAGAATAGGATCAATTAAGTGTAACAGTGGAAAAGTGTGTATGGAACCAGAGTAGATAGCAGAGGTACTTAATGAATACTTTGATTCAGTATTTACTACAAAAAAGGATCTTGGTGATTGTAGGGATGACTTACAGTGAACTGAAAAGCTTGAGCATGTAGATATTAAGAAAGAGGGTGTGCAGGAGATTTTGGAAAGTATCAAGTTAGATAAGTAACTGGGACCGGACGAGATGTACCCCAGGCTACTGTGGGAAGAAAAGGAAGAGATTGCTGAGCCTCTGGCAATGATCTTTTCATCATCAATGGGGACAGGAGAGGTTCCGGAGGATTGAAGTGTGACGGATCTTGTTCCTTTATTCAAGAAAGGGAGTAGAGGTAGCCCAGGAAATTATAGACCAATGATTCTTACTTCAGTGGTTGGTAAATTGATGGAGAAGATCTCAAGAGGCAGTATTTATGAGCATTTGGAGAGGGTAAGATATTGGTGTGGGTGGAGAATTGGTTAGCAGACAGGAAGCAAAGAGTGGGAATAAACGGGACCTTTTCAGAATGGCAGGCGGTCACTAGTGGGGTACCGCAAGGCTCAGTGCTGGGACCCCAGTTGTTTACAATAGAAATTAATGACTTGGATGAGGGAATTAAATGCAGCATCTCCAAGTTTGCGGATGACACGAAGCTGGGTGGCAGTGTTAGCTGTGAGGAGGATGCTAAGAGGATGCAGGGTGACTTGGATAGGTTGGGTGAGTGGGCAAATTCATGGCAGATGCAATTTAATGTGGATAAATGTGAAGTTATCCACTTTGGTGGCAAAAATAGGAAAACAGATTATTATCTGAATGGTGGCCGATTAGGAAAAGGGGAGGTGCAACGAGACCTGGGTGTCATTATACACCAGTCATTGAAAGTGGGCATGCAGGTACAGCAGGCGGTGAAAAAGGCGAGTGGTATGCTGGCATTTATAGCGAGAGGATTCGAGTACAGGAGCAGGGAGGTACTACTGCAGTTGTACAAGGCCTTGGTGAGACCAAACATTTTCTGTGTTTCTATGTTTCTATAATATGATTAGGATGGCTTTGTCAAAGGCAGGTCGTGCGTTATAGAAACATAGAAACATAGAAAATAGGTGCAGGAGTAGGCCATTCAGCCCTTCGAGCCTGCACCACCATTTATTATGATCATGGCTGATCATCCAACTCAGAACAGCGCCCCAGCCTTCCCTCCATACCCCCTGACCCCCGTAGCCACAAGGGCCATATCTAACTCCCTCTTAAATATAGCCAATGAACTGGCCTCAACTGTTTCCCGTGGCAGAGAATTCCACAGATTCACCCCTCTCTGTGTGAAGAAGTTTTTCCTAATCTCGGTCCTAAAAGGCTTCCCCTCTATCCTCAAACTGTGACCCCTTGTTCTGGACTTCCCCAACATCGGGAACAATCTTCCTGCATCTAGCCTGTCCAATCCCTTTAGGAGCTTATACGTTTCAATCAGATCCCCCCTCAATCTTCTAAATTCCAACGAGTACAAGCCCAGTTCATCCAGTCTTTCTTCATATGAAAGTCCTGCCATCCCAGGAATCAATCTGGTGAACCTTCTCTGTACTCCCTCTATGGCAAGGATGTCTTTCCTCAGATTAGGGGACCAAAACTGCACACAATACTCCAGGTGTGGTCTCACCAAGGCCTTGTACAACTGCAGTAGTACCTCCCTGCTCCTGTACTCAAATCCTCTCACTATAAATGCCAGCATACCATTTGCCTTTTTCACCGCCTGCTGTACCTGCATGCCCACTTTCAATGACTGGTGTATAATGACACCCAGGTCTCGTTGCACCTCCCCTTTTCCTAATCGGCCACCATTCAGATAATAATCTGTTTTCCTATTTTTGCCACCAAAGTGGATAACCTCACATTTATCCACATTAAATTGCATCTGCCATGAATTTGCCCACTCACCCAACCTATCCAAGTCACCCTGCATCCTCTTAGCATCCTCCTCACAGCTAACACTGCCACCCAGCTTCGTGTCATCCGCAAACTTGGAAATGCTGCATTTAATTCCCTCATCCAAGTCATTAATATATATTGTAAACAACTGGGGTCCCAGCACTGAGCCTTGCAGTACCCCACTAGTCACTGCCTGCCATTCTGAAAAGGTCCCGTTTATTCCCACTCTTTGCTTCCTGTCTGCTAACCAACTCTCCACCCACACCAATACCTTACCCCCAATACCGTGTGCTTTAAGTTTGCACACTTGAAAATCCAAATATACCACATCCACTGGTTCTCCCCTATCCACTCTACTAGTTACATCCTCAAAAAATTCTATGAGATTCGTCAGACATGATTTTCCTTTCACAAATCCATGCTGACTTTGTCCGATCATTTCACCGCTTTCCAAATGTGCTGTTATCACATCCTTGATAACTGACTCCAGCAGTTTCCCCACCACCGACGTTAGGCTAACCGGTCTATAATTCCCCGGTTTCTCTCTCCCTCCTTTTTTAAAAAGTGAAGTTACATTAGCCACCCTCCAATCCTCAGGAACTAGTCCAGAATCTAACGAGTTTTGAAAAATTATCACTAATGCATCCACTATTTCTTGGGCTACTTCCTTAAGCACCCTGGGATGCAGACCATCTGGCCCTGGGGATTTATCTGCCTTCAATCCCTTCAATTTACCTAACACCACTTCCCTACTAACATGTATTTCGCTCAGTTCCTCCATCTCACTGGACCCTCTGTCCCCTACTATTTGTGGAAGATTATTTATGTCCTCCTTAGTGAAGACAGAACCAAAGTAATTATTCAATTGGTCTGCCATGTCCTTGCTCCCCATAATCAATTCACCTGTTTCTGTCTGCAGGGGACCTACATTTGTCTTTACCAGTCTTTTTCTTTTTACATATCTATAAAAGCTTTTACAGTCCGTTTTTATGTTGCCTGCCAGTTTTCTCTCATAATCTTTTTTCCCCTTCCTAATTAAGCCCTTTGTCCTCCTCTGCTGAACTTTGAATTTCTCCCAGTCCTCAGGTGAGCCACTTTCTCTGGCTAATTTGTATGCTTCTTCTTTGGAATTGATACTATCCCTAATTTCTCTTGTCAGCCATGGGTGCACTACCTTCCTTGATTTATTCTTTTGCCAAACTGGGATGAACATTTGTTGCAGTTCATCCATGCAACCTTTAAATGCTTGCCATTGCATATCCACCGTCAATCCTTTAAGTGTCATTTGCCAGTCTATCTTAGCTAATTCACGTCTCATACCTTCAAAGTTACCCCTCTTTAAGTTCAGAACCTTTGTTTCTGAATTAACTATGTCACTCTCCATCTTAATGAAGAATTCCACCATATTATGGTCATTCTTACCCAAGGGGCCTCTCACGACAAGATTGCTAATTAACCCTTCCTCATTGCTCAAAACTCAGTCCAGAATAGCCTGCTCTCTAGTTGGTTCCTCGACATGTTGGTTCAAAAAACCATCCCGCATACATTCCAAGAAATCCTCTTCCTCAGCACCTTTACCAATTTGGTTCACCCAATCTACATGTAGATGAAGTCACCCATTATAACTGTTGTTCCTTTATTGCACACATTTCTAATTTCCTGTTTAATACCATCTCCAACCTCACTACTACTGTTAGGTGGCCTGTACACAACTCCCACCAGCGTCTTCTGCCCCTTAGTGTTACGCAGCTCTACCCATATCGATTCCACATCTTCCCGGCTTATGTCCTTCCTTTCTATTGCGTTAATCTCTTCTTTAACCAGCAACACCACCCCACCTCCCCTTCCTTCATGTCTATCCCTCCTGAATATTGAATATCCCTGAACATTGAGCTCCCATCCCTGGTCACCCTGGAGCCATGTCTCTGTGATCCCAACTATATCATAATCATTAATAACAATCTGCACTTTCAATTCATCCACCTTATTACGAATGCTCCTTGCATTGACACACAAAGCCTTCAGGCGCTCTTTTACAACTCTCTTAGCCCTTATACAATTATGCTGAAAAGTGGCCCTTTTTAATGCTTGCCCTGGATTTGTCAGCCTGCCACTTTTACTTTTCTCCATAGTACTTTTTACTTCTACCCTCACTTTACACCCCTCTGCCTCTCTGCACTGGTTCCCATCCCCCTGTAATGAACTAACCTCCTCACGCCTAGCCTCTTTAATTTGATTCCCACCCCCCAACCATTCTAGTTTAAAGTCACCTCAGTAGCCCCCGCTAATCTCCCTGCCAGGATATTGGTCCCCCTAGGATTCAAGTGCAACCCGTCCTTTTTGTACAGGTACGTGTTTACATGCAAACAAAGATAGTAGTTTGGAACAGCAAGCCTGATTGAATTTTTTGAGGATATGACTAAACACATTGATGATGGTAGAGTAGTAGATGTAGTGTATATGGATTTCAGCAAGGCATTTGACAAAGTACCCCATGCAAGGCTTATTGAGAAAGTAAGGAGGCATGGGATCCAAGGGGACATTGCTTTGTGGATCCAGAACTGGCTTCCTCACAGAAGGCAAAGAGAGTTTGTAGACGGGTCATATTCTGCATGGAGGTCAGTCACCATTGGTGTGCTTCAGGGATCTGTTCTGGGACTCCCTGCTCTTCGTGATTTTTATAAATGACCTGGATAAGGAAGTGGAGGGATGGGTTAGTAAGTTTGCTTATGACACAAAGGTTGGGGGTGTTGTGGATAGTGTGGAGGACTGTCAGAGGTTACAGCGGGACACTGATAGGATGCAAAAATGGGCTGAGAAGTGGCAGATGGAGTTCAACCCAGATAAGTGTGAGGTGGTTCATTTTGGTAGGTCAAATACGATGGCAGAATATAGTACTAATGATAAGACTCTTGGCAGTGTGGAGGATCAGAGGGTCCAAGTCCATAGGACACTCAAGGCTGCTGCGCAGGTTGACTCTGTGGTTAAGAAAGCATACGGTGCATTGGCCTTCATCAATCGTGGGATTGAGTTTAGGAGCCGACAGGTAAAGTTGCACCTATATAGGACCCTGGTCAGATCCCACTTGGAGGACTGTGCTCAATTCTGGTCACCTCACTATAGGAAGGATGTGGAAACCATAGAAAGGGTGCAGAGGAGATTTACGAGGATGTTGCCTGGATTGGGGAGCATGCCTTATGAAAGCAGGTTGAGTGAACTTGGCCTTTTTTCCTTGGAGTGATGGAGGATGAGAGGTGACCTGATAGAGGTCTATAAGATGATGAGAGGCATTGATTGTGTGGATAGTCAGAAGCTTTTTCCCAGGGCTGAAATGGCTAGCATGAGAGGGTATAGTTTTAAGTGGCTTGGAAGTAGGTACAGAGGAGATGTCAGGGGTAAGTTCTTTTTTACACAGAGAGTGATGAGTGCATGGTATGGGCGTCCGGCAACGGTGGTGGAGGTGGATACAATAGGGTCTTTTAAGAGACTCCTGGATAAGTATATAGAGCTCAGAAAAATAGAGGGCTATGGGTAACCCTAGGTACTTTCTGAGGTAAGGACATGTTCGGCACAGCTTTGTGGGCCAAAGGGCCTGTATTGTGCTGTAGGTATTCTATGTTTCTATTGTGACAAGAATACACATAGATTAAGATGTAGCTGTCCTGTGCTGGCACCAGTGGGATCAGCAGTTGGTCTGCCACCTGTCTTCAGGAGAGAGAGAGAGAGATAAGGAAAACAATGGAGCAGCATTTGGAGATGTTAATGAAGGGGAAGGAGCGCCGTCAAGATCGGCTCCCCCTTTGAACCCTGAACTGTTTGAAGTGATGGACAGGCGATACCCCAGCAGGGGGATAAAAAGGGACAGGTTCGCTAAGGCAGGACACACACGACACCCGAGGTAACGAGACCCTGGAAGCGGTGCGTCTCTCACAAGTTGGTGGGAGGTTCTTAGACGGCTGATCGCGGGATCAAGCCATAGATGCTTAGGGTGGAAAGGCATGATCGGCGGGAACCTGGTGTGTGTCCACCCTTGCCTGGGTGCTGGGTTCACTGCAGAGAAACGATCGTATCTGGAAACGGAGGGGTCACAGTCGATGACCTCAGATGACATCACAAAGGACTCACCCGACAGCTGACTGTGAAGGTCTGTGTGGAAGCCGTTTTGAATATTCATTCGTTTTTGCTCTCTCTCTCTCTCTCTCCTTCCCCCACACCATCCATCTCCCACGGCAGCAATTACTGCGAACTGAACTGAACTAAATTGAACTGAACTTTGCGTCACTTTGAAACTGGTCATTTACCCCTAGACAACGATAGAGCTTGATTGATCCTGTTATCCTAATTCTGTGTACATGTATGTTTATCATTGCTGAACTGTTGCATTCATTATCCTTTTGATTAGAGTACTGTGTTGCTTGTTTCTTTAATAAAACTTTCTTAGTTCTAGTAATCCAGACTCCAACTGAGTGATCCATTTCTGCTGGTTTGACAACCCAGTTACGGGGTACGTAACACTATGTAACTCCTGAACCGTAAAGCCTGTTTCTTTTTCACCTTTTCTGGTGAATATTTCCAGTTGTTTTTTTTTTGTTTTTGTTTCCAGGACCTGCAGATGTTAAATTTTCAGCATTTGAAGCAAACATGAGAACGTGAATTACTATTTTATTTTAAATATATATTAACCTTGTTTAAAGGAAGTAGAAAATATCTAAATAAGGAAAAAATAAGAAAATAAGAAAATAAGAGGTGCCTTTATTTTTTGTTACAACAATGATCCCGAGAGTTTGGTATCTGACACACCAAGTGATGTTCTACCTCCACTCACCAGGGCCCCATTCCCATTGTTCACCTCCATTTCAATACCCCAGCTCACACACTCACCGATGTCCCTGATCCAGCACTCCTCTTTTATACAGAAAATATCTACTGATAGCCTACATTAATTTATTTTGTTACCTCCTCAAACAATCTCTTGTGAGACATAACATCCCATGGACAAAGGCATGCTGATTATTTCTAATCAGTCCCTGCTTTTCCAAATGTACAAAATCCAGGCTCTTAGAATCTTCTCCAATAATCTCCCAGCTGTGACTTAGGACTCACCAGCCTGTGGTTACTTGTGTTAACCATTCTGCTCTTCTTTGATAATGAAAAGACATGAGCCATCTTCTAGTCTTCAACTTTGGCTAATGAACTTGCAGGAATCTCTGTCAGGACCGCAGAATTCCCCTTCCTTGTTCCCCAAAGCATTCCTTATTAGATCATCTTCTTCTTTTGTGCTAACGGTGGCTGTCAACTATCAGGATAGTGCATTAGCATACGGGTTATTACAGGGATCAGATCCTAGCTCCCAAACCTGTTTTAATTAAAAAGTTTACCAGGTCCCTACATAACCATCCCTCCTTCCCTAAATTCCTTCTCTGAGCTGATAGAAGGAAATTGTAGTACCACCTCCCTGTCCCATTCCTATCCCAGAAATTCTGCCATTTTCTCATCCCAGCCAACTAATGCAGGATTTGGCTTCATACTTTGCTATATTGACTGTAATATCTATCTCTGACTTAGTAAGTGCTTGTTTTGCAATAACATCTGCCCTTTTATTACCCAATACTCCACATGTACAGGTACCCAACAAAACTGTATAACTATTCCCACACTCACCACCAGCCCATTCCCCAATCACCCTGCACCACCAGCCCATTCCCATGCGCACTCCAACGCCAGCTCATCCCTAAGTGACCCCTCATCATCATCCATTCCCCAATCACTCTCTGCCAACAGACTAATCCCGAGTCACCCTAAATGAACAGCCCATTCCTGAATCACTCTACACCACCAGCCCATTCTTCAATGACTCTCGACCAACAGCCCATTCCCGAATAACCCTCAATCACCAGCAGATTCCCCATTCACCATCAAACAATAGCCCATTCTCCAATGATCCTTCAACACCAACCCATTCCCTGATCACCTTCCACCATCATCCCATTCCCCAATCAGCAACCAACAACCCATTAGCCAATCACCCTCTAACACGTCGATTCCCCAATCACCCTCCAATACAAGCCAATTCCACAATCACTCTTCACCATCAACCCATTCCCAATCACTCTCAATCAGTTCTCCATTCGCAAATCATCAGTGACCACCAGCCCATTCCCAATCATACTCCACCACCAGCCCGATCGCCAACCACTCTCGATCTCTAACCAATTCCCGAACCACCGTCAGCACCGGCCCATTCCTCAATAACCCTCCATCATACCATTCCCTAATCATCCTCCACCATCGGCCCATTCTCCAATCATCAGCGACAACCAGCCGATTCCCCAGTCACCCTCGACCACCAGCCTAGTCCTCAATCACCCTTAACCACTTGCCATTTCCTCAATTACCCTCCACCACCAACCCATTCCCCAATCGCCATTCACCACCAATCCACTCCCAGATACCCCCATAAGCAGTCCATTCCCCAATCATCAGTGATCACAAGCTCAGTCATCAGCCACCCTCGAGTTCCAGCCCATTCCCAATCACCCTCCACCATCAGATCATGTCCCAGTAACTCTCCAACACCAGCTCATCCCCAAACACCCTTCATTATGAGCTAATTAACCAGTGACCCTTCATCATCATTCATTCCCCAATCACCCTTCGTCAATAGCCCATTTATCAGCCACCCTCGTTCCAGCCCATTCCCAATCACCCATGATCATCAGACCATTCCCCAAAACCTTTCATCAGCCCATTCTCCAATGACTCTACATCATCAGCCAATTTCCCAACAACCTTCCATCATCAGCCCATTCCTTATCACCACTGAACACCAGAACATTCCCTAATCACCTTCCACCATCAGCCCATTCTCCAATTACCCTCGACCACAAGCCCATTTCCATATAACCATCCACCACCAGATCATTCTCCAATCATGCTCCACCAGCTCGTTACCCAAATCACCCTCGACCACCAGCCCATTCCTGAATCAACCTCAACCACTGGCTCATACCCCAATTTCCCTACACCACAACCCGAGTCCCCAATCACTGTACACCACAAGTCCATTCCCAATTACCCTCCACCATCACCCCATTCCATAATCACCATCCACAACCAGCCCATTCTGCAATCACCTTCCACCACCAGCCCATTTCACAGTCACCTTCCACCACCAGCCCTTTACTCAATCACTTACAACACCACAAGCCCATTCCCCAGTCACAATCCACCACCATCACATTCTATAATCACCATCCCATTCTATAATCACCATCTGCAACCAGGCCATTCCCCAATCACTCTCCACAACCAGCCCATTCCACAGTCACCTTCCACCACCAGCTCCTTACTCAATCATTCTACACCAACACCAGCCCGTTCCCCAATCACCTTCCATCAACAGCCCATTCTCCAAACATTAGCAATAATCATCCCATTCCCAATCACTGTCAACTATTTGTCCATTTCCCAATCATAAGCGACCACCTGCCCATACCCCATCAAACTCCACAACCAGCCCATTCCCCATCACACTCGACTGCTAGTCCATTCCCCAATCACACTCAACCATTCAGCACATTCCTTATATCTCTTCACCATCGGCCCATTCCCCAAAAACCCTCCAACTCCAGTCCATTCGCCAATCAACCTCCATCGTCACCCTATTCCCAATCACCAGCCTATTCTTCAGTCAGTCTCGACCTCAAGACCATTCCCAGTCACCCTCCACAACCAGCCCATTCTCCAGTCACCCTCCATCACTAGGCCCCATTCACCACCATCAGCCCATTCCCCAATTATCCTCAACTATCTTTCCATTCCCCAATCATCAGCGACCACCAGCCCATTCCCCAATGACCCTCATGTACTTGCTAATTCCATAATCACCCTCCACCATCAACCCATTCTTCAAAGATCATGGACAACCAGCCCAATCACAATCACCCACAACCATTTACCAATCATTAGCGACCACCAGTCCATTCCCAATCAAATTCCACTACCAGGCCATTCACAATCAAAATCCACCACCAGCCCATTCCCCAATCATCCTCCACCACCACCCCATTCTCCAATCACCTTCCAAAATCTGCTCATCCCCAAACACCCTCCATCATGAGCTCATTACTCAGGGACCTTACATCAACAGACCATTGCCAAACACGCTCCAACACCAGCCCATTCCCCAGTCACCCTCCACTGCTAGCCCATTCCCCAGTCACCCTCGACCACCAGCCCATTCAGCAATCACCCTCGACCACCTGCCATTTCCTCAGTCACCCTCCACCATGAGCCCATTCCCAAATCACCTTCACAACCAGTCCATTGCCCAATCACCCTACACTACCAGCCAATTCCACATTCACCTTCCACAAACAGCTCATTCCCAATCACACTCTACATCAGCCCATTTCGAAATCATCAGTGACCACAAACCCATTCACCAATCACCCTCCATCTTCAGCCCATTACACAGTCACTGTCGACCAACAGCCCATTCCCCAATCACCCGCCAGGACCCCATTCTCCAATCATGTTCAACCACCAGCCCATTCCCTAATAGCACTCCACCATCAGCCGATTCCCTAATCACCTTCGACCCCCAACACATTCTCCAATCACCTTCGACCACGAGCCCATTACCTCCATCCCCACCCCATTCCTCAATCATCAGCGACCAACAACTGATTCTTCAGTCACCCTCAACCTTCAGCCCATTCCCAATCAAACTTCTCCATCAGACCATTCTCCAATCACCCGCAACTATTTGTCCATTCCCCAATCGTCAGCGACCACCAGCTCATTCCTAATCACCACCAGTCCATTCTGCAAATACCCTCGACTACTAGTCCATTCCCCAATCACCCTCAACCACCTGCCATTTTATTATTCACCCTCCATGACCAGCCCATTCACCAATTACTCTCCAAAACTAGCCCATCCCAATTTACCCTCCACCATCATCCCATTCCCCAATCATCAGTGACCAACAGCCCATTTCCCAATCACCCTCCAACACTAGCCAATTCCCAAATCACCCTCCACCACCAGCCTATTCCCGATCACACTCCACCACCAACATATTCCAAAATCATCCTCAATCACATGCCATTTCATTAATCACCCTCCACCATCAGCCAATTCCCCAATCACACTCCACCATTATCCCATTCTCCAATCATCAGCGACCAACAGCCCATTTCCCAATTACCCTCAATCTCTAGTCCATTCCCCAATTCCCCCTTGACACCAGGCCATTCCCCAATCACCCTTGACCTCTAGCCCATTCACCAATCAGCCTCCAACATCAACCCATTCCCCATTCACCATCCACTACCGGAATGTTCCCCAATCATGCTCCACCAGCCCATTGCCCAATCACCCTCCACCATCCGCCCATTCCCCAATCAACATCGACCTGCTCCCATTCACCAAACACCCTCCATCAACAGCCTATTCCCCAATCACCCTCTGTCATCAGCCCATTCTTCAATCACCCTCCACCACCAACCATTTCTGCAAAGATCAGTGATAACCAGCCCATTCCCCATCACCCACAACTATTTGTCCATTTCCCAATCATCAGCGACCACCAGCCCATTCGCCATCAAAATCCACCACCAGCCTATTCCCCAATCACAGTCGATTGCCAGCCCATTCCCTAATCACCCTTGACCACCAGCCCATTCCCCAAACACACTCCAATACCAGCCCATTACCCAATCACCCTTCATCATCAGCCAATTCCCCAAACATCAGTGACCACCAGCACATTCATCAGTCACTCTCAACCACCAGCCCATTCCTAATCATTCTCGACCATCAGATCATTCCCCAATAAACAGCCACCACCAGCCCAATCCTCAATCACGCTCGACCTCTATCCCATTCCCCAATTACCCTCGACCACCAGCTCATTCTCAATGAACCTTCATCATCATCCCATTCCCCAATCATCAGCAACCAAAAGCTCCCATTTCCCAATCACCTTCCAACACTCGCTGATTTCACAATCATCCTCAAACATTTGCCGATTCCCCAATCACCTTCAACCATTTGCCCATTCCCCAGTCAACAGCGAACACCAGTCCATTCCCCATCAAAATCCAGCACCAGCCCACTCCCCAATCACGCTCAACTTTACTAGCCCATTCTTTCTTTAATCACCCTCGACCACCAGCCCATTCCTTATCACGTTCCACCATCAGCCCATGCTCCAACCAGCCTCCAACACCAGCCATTCCCCAATCACCCTCCACTCATCAACCCATTGCACAATCATCTGCAATCACCAGCCCATACTTCAGACACCCGTGACCACCAACCTATTCCCCAATCACCTTCAACCACCAGCCTATTCCCCAATCACCCTCAACCACCAGCCCATTCCCCAACTACCCTTGACCACCAGCCCATTCTTATCACTCTACAGTATCAGCCCATTCCCCAACCACACTCCAACACCAGCCAAATACCCAATCAACCTTCATCATCAGCCAATTCCCCAAACATCAGTGACCACCAGCACATTCATTAGGCACCCTCACCCACCAGCCCATTCCTAATCATCCTCCACCATCAGATCATTCCCTAATAAACTGCCACCACCAGCCCAATCCTCAATCACCCTCGACCTCTATCCCATTCCCCAATTACCCTTGACCACCGGCTCATTCCCAATGAACCTTCATCATCATTCCATTCCCCAATCATCAGCGACCAAAAGCCCCCATCTCCTGATCACCCTTCGACACTAGCCGATTTCACAATCGCCCTCAAAAATTAGCCGATTCCCCAATCACCCTTAACCATTTGTCCCTTCGCCAGTCATCAGTGACCACCAGCCCATTTGCAATCACCCTCAAATATTTGTCCATTCCCCAGTCAACAGCGAACACCAGTCCATACCGCAGCAAACTCCATCAGCAGCCCACTCAGCAATCACGCTCAACTTTACTAGCCCATTCTTTCTTTAATCACCCTCGACCACCAGCCCATTCCTTATCACTTTCTACTATCAGCCCATGTTCCAACCACCCTCCAACACCAGCCATTCCCCAATCACCCTCAACCACCAGCCCATTCCCCAACCATCCTCAACCACCAGCCCATTCCCCAACCATCCTCAACCACCAGCCCATTCTTCAGACACCCGCGACCACCACCCCATTCCCAATCACCCACAACTACTAGCCCATTCTTCAGTCCCCAATCACACACGACAGCCTGCATTTCCTCAATCTCCCTCTACCACGAGTCCATTCCCCACTCATCCTTAGCACCAGCCCTTTCCCCAAACATCTTCCAACATGAGCCCATTACCCAGTGACCCTCCTCCATTCCCCAACCACCCTCAACTATTTGTGCATTCCTCAATCATGTTCTACCATCAGCGCGTTATCAAATCATCAGCGACAACCAGTCCATTCACAATCACTGTCAACTATTTATCCATTGACCAATCATTAGCAACCACCAGCCCATTCCCAATCAACTCCACCACCAGCCCATTCCCGGTCGCCCTCAACCATTTGTCCATTTGCCAATCATCAGTGACCACCAGCCCATTCCCTATCACCAGGCCAGTCACCAGTCACCACCATCAGCCCATTCCCTAATCACTCTGCATCTGTCCATTCCCCAATCACCCTCAACCATTTGTCCATTCACCAATCATTAGTGACCACCAGCCCATTCCCAATCACCCTCAACCATTTGTCTATTTGCCAATCATCAGTGACCACCAGCTCATTCCCAATCACTCAACTATTTGTCCATCCCCCAATCATCAGTGACCACCAAGCCCATTCTCCTTTCACCCTCCATCACTAGGCCTGTCCTCAGTCACCAACATTGGCCCATTCCCCAATCACCCTCAACCGTTTGTCTATTCCCCAATCATCAGTGACCACCAGCCCATTCCCAATCACCCTCCAACATCAGCAAATTTCCAGTCACCCTCCAACAGTAGCCAATTCCTCAATCACTCTCCACCATCAGCCCATTCCAATCACCTTCAATTATTTGTCCATTCGCCAATCATCAGTGACCACCAGCCCATTCCCAATCACCCTCAACTATTTATCCATTCCCCTAGTCAACAGGAAACACCAGCTCATTCCCCAAATTCCACCACCAGCCCATTCCCCAATTACACTTGACAACAAGCCCATTCTTTAATCACCCTCGGCCATCAGCCCATTCCTTATCTCTCCACCATCAGCCTATTCCACAATCATCAGTGACCACCAGCACATTCTTCAGTCACCCTCGACCACCAACCCATTCCCCAATCACCCTACATCACCAGGCCAGTCCCCAATCACCCTGTATCAGCCCATTCCCCAATCACCCTCCACTATTTGTCCATTCCCCAATCATCCGTAGTCCCATCGACCTGCACTCAGTCCATAACCCTCCATTCCTTTTCTGTCCATATAGCTATCCAATTTAACTTTAAATGACAACATCGAACCTGCCTCCACCACTTCTGCTGGAAGCTTGTTCCACACAGCCACCACTCTCTGAGTAAAGAAGTTCCCCCTCATGTTACCCCTAAACTTTTGCCCTTTAAATCTCAACTCATGTTCTCTTGTTTGAATCACCCCCATTCTCAATGGAAAAAGCCTAGCCACATCAACTCTATCTATCCCCCTCATAATTTTGAATACCTCTATCAAATCCCCCCGTCAACCTTCTATGCTCCAAAGAATAAAGACCCAACTTATTCAACCTTTCTCTGGAACTTATGAGATTCTAGTAAATCTTCTCTGTACTCTCTCAATTTTGTTGACATCTTTCCTATAATTCGGTGACCAGAACTGTACACAATACTCCAAATTTGGCCTTACCAATGCCTTATACAAGTTCAACTTTACATCCCAACTCCTATACTCAATGCTCTGATTTATAAAGGCCAGCATACCAAAAGCCTTCTTCACCACCCTATCCACATGAAATTCCACCTTCAGGGAACTAAGCACCATTATTCCTAGATCCCTCTGTTCTACAGCATTCTTCAATGCCCTACCATTTACCATGTATGTCCTATTTTGATTGGTCCTACCGAAATGTAGCACTTCACAGTTTTCAGCATTAAACTCCATCTGCCATCTTTCAGCCCAGTCTCTGTTCCCTGCCTATCCTCTCCCACACATTGTCTAGTAGCTTTCTCTATTTGTGAACTAATCTCCTCTCTCCTAGTCTCTCTACCCCCCAACCATTCTAGTTCAAAGTCACCTCAGTAGCCCTTCCAAATCTCCCCGCCAGGATATTGGTCCCCCCAGGATTCAAGTGTAACCCATCCTTTTTGTACAGGTCACACCTGCGCCAAAAGAGGTCCCAATGATCCAAAAATTTGTATCCCTGCCCCCTGCTTCAATCCCTCAGCCATGCATTTATCCTCCACCTCATTGCATTCCTACTGTCACTGTCGCATAGCACAGGCAGTAATCCCGAGATTACTACCTTTGTGGTCCTTTTTCTCAACTCCCTTCCTAATTCCTTATATTCTCCTTTCAGGACCTCTCCACTATTCCTACCTACATGTACCATAACTTTTGGCTCTCTCCCTCCCACTTCAGGACATCTTGGACGCAATCAGAAACATCCCGGACCCTGGCACCAGGGAGGCAAACTACCATCCGGGTCTCCAGACTGCATCCACAGAATCGCCTATCTGACTCCTTAACTATCGAGTCCCCTATTACTACTGCCCTCCTCTTCCTTTCCCTACCCTTCTGAGCTATAGGGCCGGACTCTATGCCGGGGGAACAGCCACTGTTGCTTCCCCCAGGTAAGCTGTCCCCCCCAACAGTACTCAAACAGGAGTACTTATTGTCAAGGGGCACAGCCACCGGGATACTCACTAGTACCTAACTCTTTCCCTTCCCCCTCCTAACCGTGACCCACTTGTCTGCCTACCGCGGCCCCGGTGCGACCACCTGCCTGTAACTCCTCTCTATCAACTCCTCACTCTCCCTGACCAGACAAAGGTCATCGAGCTGCAGCTCCAGTTCCCTAATGGAGTCTCTTAGGAGCTGCATCTCGGCACACCTGGCGCAGATGTGGACGTCCGAGAGGCTGGGAGACTCCATGACCTCCCACATCTGGCACTGAGAACAACAAGCTGTCCTCACACTCATACTTCCCCCTCTTCTCAAATAACAACAAAAGATGAATACCAAACCTTCCTTGTCTCACCTGTTTCCGCCTAAGCCCGTTGAGCCAAAGCCCTTAAGCCTTCACTTTGCTCCCTGCTCACTCCACAACCCGCAAACGACACTGCACGCTGTATAAGGCTCTGTTCCTTTTAAATCTTCCGCGCTTCACTCCCCAACGTTACACGCCTGCGCAGTCCCGTCTCTCTGAATGCTAATGAAAAAAAAATTAATAAGTTCAAAATGGCTTCCTCCGCACTCCAGCTCCGATTCTCAGACTTCCTTCTTTCTTCTCATCAGTCACCACAAGCCCATTCCCAATCACCCTCAACTATTTGCCCATTTCCCAGTCAACAGCTAACACCAGCCCATTCCCCATCAACTTTGACCAACACCCATCACCCTCTATAACGCAGACCAGTCCCCAATCACCACCATCAGCCCATTCTCCAATCACCC
Organism: Mobula birostris; assembly: GCF_030028105.1. Taxonomy (NCBI): domain Eukaryota; kingdom Metazoa; phylum Chordata; class Chondrichthyes; order Myliobatiformes; family Myliobatidae; genus Mobula; species Mobula birostris. Next base: position 96,326,058 of record NC_092376.1, read on the forward strand.
TGCATCAACCCATTCCCCAATCACCGGCAACTATTTGTCCATTCCCCAATCATCAGTGACCACTAGCCCATTCCCAATTAAATTCCACCACCAGCCCATTTCCCAATCACCCGCTACCATCAGCCCATTATCCAGTCATCACCATCAGCCATTTGTCCATTCACCAATCACTACCAACCACCAGCCCATTCCCAATCAAACTCCACCACCAGCCCATTCCCAAATTACCCTCATCTACTAGCTTATATCCGAATCACCATCGACCACCAGCCCATTCAACAATCACCTTCGATCACCAGCCTATTCCCCAATCACCCTCACCATCAGCTCATTCCCCAATCACCCTCCACCTACAGCCCATTCCCCGATCACCTTCCAAAAACCAGCTCATTCCCAAACACCCTCCATAAATATAGAAACATAGAAACATAGAAAATAGGTGCAGGAGTAGGCCATTTGGCCCTTTGAGCCTGCACCGCCATTCAGTACGATCATGGCTGATCATCAACTCAGAACCCTGTACCTGCCTTCTCTCCATACCCGCTGATCCCTTTAGCCACAGGGGCCATATCTGCCTCCCTCTTAAATATAGCCAATGAACTGGCCTCAACTGTTTCCTGTGGCAGAGAATTCCACAGATTCACCACTCTGTGTGAAGAAGTTTTTCCTCATCTCAATCGTAAAAGGCTTCCCCTTTATCCTTAAACTGTGACCCCTCATTCCGGACTTCCCCAACATCAGGAACAATCTTCCTGCATCTAGCCTGTCCAATCCCTTTAGAATTTTATATGTTTCAATAAGATCCCCCCTCAATCTTCTAAATTCCAGAGAGTATAAGCCTAGTCGATCCAGTCTTTCATCATATGAAAGTCCTGCCATCTCAGGAATCAATCTGGTGAACCTTCTTTATACTCCCTCTATGGCAAGAATGTCTTTCCTCAGAGTAGAAGACCAAAACTGCACACAATACTCCAGGTGTGGTCTCACCAAGGCCTTGTACAACTGCAGTAGTACCTCCCTGCTCCTGTACTCGAATCCTCTCGCTATGAATACCAGCATACCATTCGCCTTTTTCACCGCCTGCTGTACCTGCATGCCCACTTTCAATGACTGGTGTAAAATACACCCAGGTCTCGTTGCACCTCCCCTTTTTCTAATCAGCCACCATTCAGATAATAATCTGTTTTCCTGTTCTTGCCACCAAAGTGGATAACCTCACATTTATCCACATTAAATTGCATCTGCCATGAATTTGCCCACTCACCCAACCTATCCAAGTCACCCTGCATCCTCTTAGCATCCTCCTCACAGCTAACACTGCCGCCCAGCTTCGTGTCATCCGCAAACTTGGAGATGCTGCATTTAATTCCCTCGCCTAAGTCATTAATATATATTGTAAACAACTAGGGTCCCAGCATTGAGCCTTGCGTTACCCCACTAGTCACCGCCTGCCATTCTGAAAAGGTCCCGTTTATTCCCACTCTTTGCTTCCTGTCTGCCAACCAATTCTCTATCCACATCAATACCTTACATCCAATACCGTGTGCTTTAAGTTTGCACACTAACCTCCTGTGTGGGACCTTGTCAAAAGCCTTTTCAAAATCCAAATATACCATATCCACTGGTTCTCCCCATCCACTCTACTAGTTACATCCTCAAAAAATTCCATGAGATTCGTCAGACATGATTTTCCTTTCACAAATTCATGCTGACTTTGTCCAATGATTTCACCGCTTTAAAAATGTGCCGTTATCACATCTTTGATAACTGACTCCAGCAGTTTCCCCACCACCGATGTTAGGCTAACTGGTCTATAATTCAATGGTTTCTCTCCCTCCTTTTTTAAAAAACGGGGTTACATTAGCCACCCTCCAATCCTCAGGAACTAGTCCAGAATCTAATGAGTTTTGAAAAATTATCACTAATGCATCCATTATTTCTTGGGCTACTGCCTTGAGCACTCTGGGATGCGGACCATCTGGCCCTGGGGATTTATCTGACTTTAATCCCTTCAATTTACCTAACACCACTTCCCTACTAACATGTATTTCCCTCACTTCCTCCATCTCACTGGACCCTCGGTCCCCTACTATTTCCAGAAGATTAATTATGTCCTTAGTGAAGACAGAACCAAAGTAGTTATTCAATTGATCTGCCATGTCCTTGCTCCCCATGATCAATTCACCTGTTTCTGACTGTAAGGGACCTATATTTGTCTTAACCAATCTTTTTCTTCTCACATATCTATGAAAGCTTTTACAGTCAGTTTTTATGTTCCCTGCCAGTTTTCTCTCATAATCTTTTTTTCCCTTTCCTAATTAAACTCTTTGTCCTCTTCTGCTGGACTCTGAATTTCTCCCAGTCCTCAGGTGTGCCACTTTTTCTGGCTAATTTGTATGTTTCTTCTTTAGAATTGATACTATCCTCAATTTCCCTTGTCAGCCACAGGTGCACTACCTTCCCTGGTTTATTCTTTTGCCAAACTGGGATGAACAATTAGACAATAGAAGATAGACAATAGACAATAGGTGCAGAAATAGACCATTCGGCCCTTGGAGCCTGCACTGCCATTCTGAGATCATGGCTGATCATCTACTATCAAAACCCGGTTCCTGCCTTGTCCCCATAACCCTTGATTCCCCTATCCATAAGATACCTATCTAGCTCCTTCTTGAAAGCATGCGGAGAATTGGACTCCACTGCCTTCTGAGGCAGCGCGTTCCACACCTCCACAACTCGCTGGGAGAAGAAGTTCCTCCTCAACTCTGTCCGAAATGACCTACCCCTTATTCTGAAACCATGCCCTTTGGTACTGGACTCTCCCAGCATCTGGAACATACTTCCTGCCTCTATCTTGTACAATCCCTTAATAATCTTATATATCTCAAGCAAATCCCCCCTCAATCTGCTTAATTCCAGTGTGTACAAGCCCAGTCTCTCTAACCTCTCTGCGTAAGACAGTCCAGACATCCCAGGAATTAACCTAGTGAACCTATGCTGCACCTCCTCCACAGCCAGGATGTCCTTCTTTAACCCTGGAGACCAAAACTGCACGTAATACTCAGGTGTGGTATCACCAGGGCCCTGTACAAATGCAAAAGGATTTCCTTGCTCTTGTAGTCAATTCCCTTTGTAATAAAGGCCAAACTTTCATTAGCCTTCTTCACTGCCTGCTGTACTTGCTCATTCACCTTCAGAGACTGATGAACAAGTACTCCCAGATCTCTTTGTACTTCTCTCTAACCTAACTCCACACCTTTCAGATAATAATCTGCCTTCCTGTTCTTGCTCCCAAAGTAAATAACCTCACACCTATTCACAATCAACCTCGACATCGGCACATTCCCCAATCATCCTCGACACCGGAAAATTACACAATCACCCTCGACACCAGCGCATTCCCCAACATCCTCGACACCAGCACATTCTCCAATGACCCTCGACTCCAGCACATTCCCCAATCACCCTTGACATCACACTTTCCCCAAACACCCTCGATAACAGCACATTCCCCTATCACCCTCGACAAAAGCACATTCCCCAATCATCCTAAACACTGGCACATTCCCCAATCATCCTCGACAACAGCTCGTTCCCCAATCATCCTCGACACCAGCACATTCCCCGATCACCATCGACACCAGCACATTCCCCAACCACCCTCGATAACAACACATTCCCCTATCACCCTCGACACCAGCACATTCCCCAATCATCCTCGACACCAGCACTTTCCCCATCTCCCACGACCACCAGCCCATTCCCGAATCACCCTCGACACCAGCACATTCCCCTATCACCCTGGACACCAGAACATTCCCCAATCACCCTTGATAACAGCACATTCCCCTATCACCCTCAACACCAGCACATTCCCGAATCAACCTCGACACAAGCACATTCCCCTATCACCCTGGACAGCAGCACATTCACCAATCACCCTCGACACCAACACATTCCCCAAGCATCCTTGACAGCACCACATTTCCTATCACATTCGATACCAGCACATTCCCCAACATCTTCAACACCAGCACATTTCCCTATCACCCTCAACACCATCACATTCCCCTGTCAACCTCGATACCAGCACATTCCCAAGTCACGCTTTATCACCAGCACATTCCCCAATCTTCCTCGAACCCAGCACATTCCCCAATCATCCTCGTGCCAGCACATTCCCCAATCATCCTCGACATCGGCACATTCCCCAATCACCCTCGACACCAGCACATTCCCCAATCACCTTCGTTAAAAGCACATTCCCTATCACCCTCGACAGCAGCACATTTCCCTATCACCCTCGATACCAGCTGTTTCCCCAATCACCCTCGACCACCAGCCCATTACCCCAATCAATCTTGACTCCAGCACATTCCCCTATCACCCTGGACAGCAGCACATTCACCAATCACCCTCCATAACAGCACATTCCCCAATCACCCTCGACACCAACACATTCCCCAAGCATCCTCGACAGCACCACATTCACCTATCACATTCGATACCAGCACATTACAGAATCACCCTTGACACCAGCACATTCCCCAACCACCCTCGATAACAACACATTCCCCTATCACCCTCGACACAAGCACATTCCCCAATCATGCTCGACACCGGTATATTCCCCAATCACCCTCGACATCGGCACATTCCCCAATCATCCTCGATACTGGCACATTCCCCTATCACGCTGAACACCAGCACATTCCCCAATCACATTTGATAACAGCACATTCCCCAATCACCCTCGACACCATCACATTCCCCTGTCACCCTCCCAGGTCACGATTTATCACTAGCACATTCCTCAATCTTCCTCGATCCCAGCACATTCCCCAATCAAGCTCGTGCCAGCACATTCCTCAGTCACCCTCGACACCAGCACATTCCCCAATCATCCTCGACACCAGCACATTACAGAATCAACCTTGACACCATCACATTCCCCTGTCACACTCGATACCAGCACATTCCCAAGTCACACTTTATCTCCAGCATATTCCTCAATCTTCCTCGAAACCAGTACATTCCCCAATCACCCACGACACCAGCACATTCCCCAATCACCCTCGACACCAGCACATGGCCCAATCATCCTCGACACCAGGACATTACAGAATCAACCTTGACACCATCACATTCCCCTGTCACACTCGATACCAGCACATTCCCAAGTCACACTTTATCTCCAGCATATTCCTCAATCTTCCTCGAAACCAGTACATTCCCCAATCACCCACGACACCAGCACAGTCACTTACCACCCTCGACACCAGCTCATTCCCCAATTATCCTCGACACCAGCACATTCCTGATTCACCATCGACAGCAGCACGTTCCCAAATCACACTCATACCAGCACGTTCCCCAGTCACCCTCGACACCAGCGCATTCCCCAATCTCCCTCGACGCTAGCACATTCCCCAATACAGTCAACATCGGCACATTCCCCAACATCTTCAACACCAGCACATTCCCATATCACCCTCGTTAACAACACATTCCCCTGTCACCCTCAACACCAACACATGCCCCAAACATCCTCGACACCAGCACATTCCCCAATCACCCTCGACACCATCACATTCCCCTGTCACCCTCGACACCAGCTCATTCCCCAGTCATCCTCGATACCAGCACATTCCCAAGTCACGATTTATCACCAGCACATTCCCCAATCTTCCTCGACACCAGCACATTCCCCAATCACCCTCGTGCCAGCACAGTCCCCAAACACCCTCGATACCAGCACATTCCCCTATAACCCTCCACACCAGCACATTCCCCAACCACCTTCGATAACAACACATTTCCCTATCACCCTCGACACCAGCACATTCCCAAATCACCTTCGTTAAAAGCACATTCCCTATCACCCTCGACAGCAGCACATTTCACTATCACCCTCGACAGCAGCACATTTCCCTATCACCCTCGATACCAGCTGTTTCCCCAATCACCCTCGACCACCAGCCCATTCCCCAATCAATCTCGACTCCAGCACATTCCCCTATCACCCTGGACAGCAGCACATTCACCAATCACCCTCCATAACAGCACATTCTCCAATCACCCTCGACCACCAGCACATTCCCCAAGCATCCTCGACAGCACCACATTCACCTATCACATTTAATACCAGCACATTACAGAATCACCCTTGACACCAGCACATTCCCCAATCATCATCGACAACACCACATTGACCTATCACATTCAATACCAGCACATTACAAAATCACCCTTGACAGCAGCACATTCCCCAACCACCCTCGATAACAACACATTCCTCTATCACCATCGACACAAGCACATTCCCCAATCATGCTCGACACCGGTATATTCCCCAATCACCCTCGACATCGGTACATTCCCCAATCATCCTCGACACTGGCACATTCCCCTATCACGCTGGACACCAGCACATTCCCCAATCACCCTCGACACCAGCACATTCACCTATCACCCTCGACACCAGCTCATTCCCCAATCACCCTCGACACCAGCACATTCACCTATCACCCTCGACACCAGCTCATTCCCCAATCATCCTCGACACCAGCACATTCCCCAATCACCCTCGACACCAGCACATTGCTGATTCACCATAAACAGCAGCACATTCCCCAATCACCCTTGATAGCAGCACGTTCCCCAATCACCCTCGACACCCGCTCATTCCCCAACGTCTTCAACACCAGCACATTCCCCTACCACCCTCAACACCATCACATTCCCCTGTCACCCTCCCAGGTCACGATTTATCACTAGCACATTCCTCAATCTTCCTCGATCCCAGCACATTCCCCAATCAAGCTCGTGCCAGCACATTCCTCAATCACCCTCGACACCAGCACATTCCCCAATCATCCTCGACACCAGCACATTCCCCAATCATCCTCGACACCAGCACATTACAGAATCAACCTTGACACCATCACATTCCCCTGTCACCCTCGATACCAGCACATTCCCAAGTCACGATTTATCACCAGCACATTCCCCAATCTTCCTCGAACCCAGCACATTCCCCAATCACCCTCGTGCCAGCATATTCCCCAATCACCCTCGATACCAGCACATTCCCCTATAACCCTCCACACCAGCACATTCCCCAACCACCTTCGATAACAACACATTTCCCTATCACCCTCGACACCAGCACATTCCCAAATCACCTTCGTTAAAAGCACATTCCCTATCACCCTCGACAGCAGCACATTTCACTATCACCCTCGACAGCAGCACATTTCCCTATCACCCTCGATACCAGCTGTTTCCCCAATCACCCTCGACCACCAGCCCATTCCCCAATCAATCTCGACTCCAGCACATTCCCCTATCACCCTGGACAGCAGCACATTCACCAATCACCCTCGATAACAGCACATTCTCCAATCACCCTCGACCACCAGCACATTCCCCAAGCATCCTCGACAGCACCACATTCACCTATCACATTTAATACCAGCACATTACAGAATCACCCTTGACACCAGCACATTCCCCAATCATCATCGACAACACCACATTGACCTATCACATTCGATACCAGCACATTACAAAATCACCCTTGACAGCAGCACATTCCCCAACCACCCTCGATAACAACACATTCCTCTATCACCATCGACACAAGCACATTCCCCAATCATGCTCGACACCGGTATATTCCCCAATCACCCTCGACATCGGCACATTCCCCAATCATCCTCGACACCAGCACATTCACCTATCACCCTCGACACCAGCACATTGCTGATTCACCATAAACAGCAGCACATTCCCCAATCACCCTTGATAGCAGCACGTTCCCCAATCACCCTCGACACCCGCTCATTCCCCAACGTCTTCAACACCAGCACATTCCCCTACCACCCTCAACACCATCACATTCCCCTGTCACCCTCGATACCAGCACATTCCCAAGTCACGCTTTACCACCACCCCATTCTCCAATGTTCCTCGAAACCAGCACATTCCTGATTCACCATCGACACCAGCGCATTCCCCAATCTCCCTCGACCCCAGCACATTCCCCAATCACACTCAACATCAGCACATTCCCCAAAATCTTCAACACCAGCACATTCCCATATCACCCTCGTTAACAACACATTCCCCTGTCACCCTCAACACCAACACATGCCCCAAACATCCTCGACACCAGCACATTCCCCAATCACCCTCGACACCATCACATTCCCCTGTCACCCTCGACACCAGCTCATTCCCCAGTCATCCTCGACACCAGCACATTCCCCAATCACCCTCGACACCATCACATTCCCCTGTCACCCTCGACACCAGCTCATTCCCCAAACATCCTCGACACCAGCACATTCCCCAATCACCCTCGACTCTAGCACATTCCCCTATCACCCTCAACACCAGCAAATTCCCCAGTCATCCTCGATACCAGCACATTCCCCAATCATCCTCGATACCAGCACATTCCCCTATCACCCTTGACACCAGCACATTCCCCAATCATTCTCGACTCTAGCACATTCCCCTATCACCCTCAACACCAGCAAATTCCCCAGTCATCCTCGATACCAGCACATTCCCCAATCATCCTCGATACCAGCACATTACCCTGTAACCCTCCACACCATCACATTCCCCTGTCACCCTCGATACCAGCACATTCCCAAGTCACGATTTATCACCAGCACATTCCCCTATCTTCCTCGAACCCAGCACATTCCCCAATCACCCTCGTGCCAGCACATTCCCCAAACACACTCAACATCGGCACATTCCCCGACATCTTCAACATCAGCACATTCCCATATCACCCTCGTTAACAACGCATTGCACTGTCACCCTCGACACCAGCACATTCCCAAATCACCTTCAATAAAAGCACATTCACTATCACCCTCGACAGCAGCACATTTTCCTATCACCCTCAATACCAGCACTTTCCCCAATCATCCTCGACCACCAGCCCAATCCCCAAGAATCCTCGACAGCACCACATTCACCTATCACATTCAATACCAGCACATTACAGAATCACCCTTGACAGCAGCACATTCCCCAACCACCCTCGATAACAACACATTCCCCCATCACACTCGCCACAAGCACATTCCCCAATCATGCTCGACACCGGTATATTCCCCAATCACCCTCGACATCGGCACATTCCCCAATCAACCTCGACACTGGCACATTCCCCTATCATCCTGGATATCAGCACATTCCCCAATCACCCTCGATAACAGCACATTCCCCAATCACCCTCGACACCAGCACATTCCCCTATCACCCTTGACACCATCACATTTCCCTGTCACCCTCGATACCAGCACATTCCCAGTTCACGATTTATCACCAGCACATTCCCCAATCTTCCTCGAACACAGCACATTCGCCAATCACCCTCATGCCAGCACAATCCCCAATCTTCCTCGAACCCAGCACATTCCTCAATCAACCTCGTGCCAGCACATTCCTCAATCACCCTCGACACCAGCACTTTCACCTATCACCCTCGACACCAGCTCATTCCTCAATCATCCTTGACACCAGCACATTACAGAATCACCCTCGACACCAGCAAATCCCCAATCACCCACGACATCGGCACATTCCCCAACACCTTCAACAGCAGCACATTCCCCTATAAGCCTCCACACCATCACATTCCCCTGTCACACTCGATACCAGCACATTCCCATGGCACACTTTATCACCAGCACATTCCTCAATCTTCCTCGAAACCAGCACATTCCCCAATCACCCTCGACACCAGCACATTCCCCAATCACCCTCGACACCAGCACATGGCCCAATCATCCTCGACACCAGGACATTCCCCAATCACCCTGGACACCAGCACATTCCCCTATCACCCTCGACACCATCACATTCCCCTGTCACCATCGATACCAGCACATTCCCGTCACGATTTATCACCAGCACATTCCCCAATCATCCTCGACACCAGCACATTCCCCAATCACCCTCGACACCAGCACATTCCCCTATCACCCTCGACACCATCACATTCCCCTGTGACCCTCGATACCAGCACATTCACAAGTCACGATTTATCACCAGCACATTCCCCAATCACCCTCGTGCCAACACATTCCCCAATCATCCTCGACAGCACCACATTCACCTATCACATTTGATACCAGCACATTACAGAATCACCCTTGACACCAGCACATTCCCCAACCACCCTCGATAACAACACATTCTCCTAACACCCTCGAAACAAGCACATTCCCCAATCATCTCAACACTGGCACATTCCCCTCTCACGCTGGACACCAGCATATTCCCCAATCATCCTCGACACCAGCTCATTCCCCAACATCTTCAACACTAGCACATTGCCCTATCACCCTCGACAGCATCACGTTCCCCTGTCACCCTCGATACCAGCACATTCCCAAGTCACAATTTATCACCAGCACATTCCCCAATCTTCCTCGAACCCAGCACATTCCCCAATCAACCTCGTGCCAGCACATTCCTCAATCACGCTCGACACCAGCACATTCCCCTATCACCCACGACACCAGCACATTCCCCAATCACCCACGATACCAGCTCATTCCCCATCATCCTCGACACCAGCACATTTCTGATTCACCATCGACACCAGCCCATTCCCCAATAACCCTGGGCACCAGCATATTCCCCTGTCATCCTCGACAGCAGCACATTCCCAAGTCACGATTTATCACCAGCACATTCCCCAATCTTCCTCGACACCAGCACATGCCCCAATCACCCTTGACACCATCACTTTCACCTATCACCCTCGACACCAGCTCATTCACCAATCACCCTCGTGCCAGCTCATTCCCCAATCACCCTCGACACCAGCACATTCCCCAATCACCCTCGACACAAGCACTTTCACCTATCACCCTCGACACCAGCTCATTCCTCAATAATCCTCGACACCAGCACATTACAGAATCACCCTCGACACCAGCAAATTCCCCAATCACCCTCGACGTCGGCACATTCCCCAACATCCTCAACACCAGCACATTCCCCTATCACCCTCCACACCATCACATTCCCCTGTCACCCTCGATACCAGCACATTCCCATGGCACACTTTATCACCAGCACATTCCTCAATCTTCCTTGAAACCAGCACATTCCCCAATCACCCTCGACACCAGCACATTCCCCGATCACCCTGGACACCAGCACATTACCCTATCACCCTCGACACCATCACATTCCCCTCTCACCCTCGATACCAGCACATTCCCAAGTCACGATTTATCACCAGCACGTTCCCCAATCTTCCTCGAACCCAGCACATTCCCCAATCACCCTCGTGCCAGCACAGTCCCCAAACACACTCAGCATCAGCACATTCCCCGACATCTTCAACATCAGCACATTCCCATATCACCCTCGTTAACAACACATTGCACTATCACCCTCGACACCAGCACATTCCCAAATCACCTTCGATAAAAGCACATTCACTATCACCCTCGACAGCAGCACATTCCCCAATCAACCGCGTGCCAGCACATTCCCCAATCATCCTCGACACCAGCACATTAGAGAATCATCCTCGACACCATCACATTCCTCTGTCACACTGGATACCAGCACATTCCCAAGGCACACTTTCTCACCAGCACATTCCTCAATCTTCCTCGAAACCAGCACATTCCCCAATCACCCTCGACACCAGCACATTCCCCAATCACCCTCGATACCAGCACATTCCCCAATCACCCTCGACACCAGCACATTCCCCAATCACCCTCAACATCGGCACATTCCCCAACATCTTCAACACCAGCACATTCCCCTGTAACCCTCCACACCATCACATTCCCCTGTCACCCTCGATACCAGCACATTCCCAAGTCACGATTTATCACCAGCACATTCCCCAATCTTCCTTGAACCCAGCACATTCCCCAATCACCCTCGTGCCAGCACAGTCCCCAAACACACTCAACATCGGCACATTCCCCGACATCTTCAACATCAGCACATTCCCATATCACCCTCGTTAACAACACATTGCACTATCACCCTCGACACCAGCACATTCCCAAATCACCATCGATAAAAGCACATTCACTATCACCCTCGACAACAGCACATTTCCCTATCACCCTTGATACCAGCACTTTCCCCAATCATCCTCGACCACCAGCCCAATCCCCAAGAATCCTCGATAGCACCACATTCACCTATCACATTCGATACCAGCACATTACAGAATCACCCTTGACAGCAGCACATTCCCCAACCACCCTCGATAACAGCACTTTCACCTATCATCCTTGACACCAGCTCATTCCCCAATCATCCTCGTCACCAGCACATTACAGAATCACCCTCGACACCAGCAAATTCCCCAATCACCCTCGACATCGGCACATTCCCCAACATCTTCAACACCAGCACATTCCCCTATCACCCTCGACACCATCACATTCCCCTGTCACCCTCGATACCAGCACATTCCCAAGTCCCGATTTATCACCAGCACATTCCCCAATCTTCCTCGAACCCAGCACATTCCCCAGCCACCCTCGATAACAACACATTTCCCTATCACCCTCGACATCGGCACATTCCCCAACATCTTCAACACCAGCACATTCCCCTATCACCCTCCACACCATCACATTCCCCTGTCACCCTCGATACCAGCACATTCCCAAGTCACACTTTATCACCAGCACATTCCCCTATCTTCCTCGAACCCAGCACATTCCCCAATCACCCTCGTGCCAACACATTCCCCAATCATTCTCGACACCAGCACATTCCCCAACCACCCTTGATAACAACACATTTCCCTATCACCCTCGACACCAGCACATTCCCAAATCACTTTCGTTAAAAGCACATTCCCTATCACCCTCGACAGCAGCACATTTCCCTATCACCCTCGATACCAGCACTTTCCCCAATCACCCTCGACCACCAGCCCATTACCCCAATCAATCTCGACTCCAGCACATTCCCCTATCACCCTGGACAGCAGCACATTCACCAATCACCCTCCATAACAGCACATTCCCCAATCACCCTCGACACCAACACATTCCCCAAGCATCCTCGACAGCACCACATTCACCTATCACATTCGATACCAGCACATTACAGAATCACCCTTGACAGCAGCACATTCCCCAATCATCATTGACAACACCACATTCCTCTATCACCATCGACACAAGCACATTCCCTATCACCCTCGACAGCAGCACATTTCCCTATCACCCTCGATACCAGCACTTTCGCCAATCACCCTCGACCACCAGCCCATTCCCCAATCAATCTCGACTCCAGCACATTCCCCTATCACCCTGGACAGCAGCACATTCACCAATCACCCTCGATAACAGCACATTCCCCAATCACCCTCGACACCAACACATTCCCCAAGCATCCTCGACACCAGCACATTCACCTATCATGCTCGACTCCAGCACATTCCCCAATCACCCTCGATAACAACACATTCCTCTATCACCATCGACACAAGCACATTCCCTAATCATCATCGACATCGGCATATTCCCCAATCATCCTCGACACTGGCACATTCCCCTATCACGTTGGACACCAGCACATTCCCTAATCACCCTTGATAACAGCACATTCCCCAATCACCATCGACACCAGCACATTCCCCAATCACCCTCGACACCATCACATTCCACTGTCACCCTCGATACCAGCACATTCCCAGGTCACGATTTATCACCAGCACATTCCCAATCTTCCTCGAACCCAGCACATTCCCCAATCAATCTCGTGCCAGCACATTCCCCAATCACCCTCGACACCATCACATTCCACTGTCACCCTCGATACCAGCACATTCCCAGGTCACGATTTATCACCAGCACATTCCCAATCTTCCTCGAACCCAGCACATTCCCCAATCAATCTCGTGCCAGCACATTCCCCAATCATCCTCGACACCAGCACATTCCCCATCACCCTCGACACCAGCACATTCCCCCATCATCCTCGACACCAGCACATTCCCCAATCACCCTCGACACCAGCACATTCCCCTATCACCCTCGACACCATCACATTCCCCTGTCACCCTCGACACCATCACATTCCCCTGTCACCCTCGATAACAGCACATTCCCAAGTCCCGATTTATCACCAGCACATTCCCCAATCTTCCTCGAACCCACCACATTCCCCAATCACCCTCGTGCCAGCACGTTCCCCAATAACCCTCTACACCAGCACATTCCCCTGTCACACTGGATACCAGCACATTCCCAAGGCACACTTTATCACCAGCACATTCCTCAATCTTCCTCGAAACCAGCACATTCCCCAATCACCCTTGACACCAGCACATTCCCCAATAACCCTCTACACCAGCACATTCCCCAATCACCCTCGATACCAGCACATTCCCAAGTCACGATTTATCACCAGCATATTCCTCAATCTTCCTCGAACCCAGCACATTCCCCAATCACCCTCGACACCTGCACATTCACTTACCACCTCCGACACCAACTCATTCCCCAATCATCCTCGACACCGGCACATTCCTGATTCACCATCGACAGCAGCATATTCCCAAATCACACTCGATACCAGCACGTTCCCCAGTCACCCTCGACACCAGCGCATTCCCCAATCTCCCTCGACGCTAGCACATTCCCCAATACAGTCAACATCGGCACATTCCCCAACATCTTCAACACCAGCACATTCCCATATCACCCTCGTTAACAACACATTCCCCTGTCACCCTCAACACCAACACATGCCCCAAACATCCTCGACACCAGCACATTCCCCAATCACCCTCGACACCATCACATTCCCCTGTCACCCTCGACACCAGCTCATTCCCCAGTCATCCTCGATACCAGCACATTCCTGATTCACCATCGACAGCAGCACGTTCCCCAATCACACTCGACACCAGCACATTCCCCAACATGGCCGACACCAGCACATTCCCCAATTATCCTCGACACCAGCACAATCCCCAATCACTCTCAACACAAGCACATTCCCCAATCATCCTCGACACCGGCACATTCCCAAATCATACTCGAAATCGGCACATTCCTCAATCACCCTCGACGCAAGCACATTCCCCAATCACCCTCGACACAAGCACATTCCCAAATCACCCTCGACACCAGCACATTCTCCAATCACCCTCAACACAAGCACATTCCCAATCATCCTCGACACCGGCACATTCCCCTATCACACTGGACACCAGCACATTCACCTATCACCCTCGATGACAGCACATTCCCCAATCTCCCTCGATACCAGCACATTCCCCAATCACCCTTGACAGCAGCACATTCCTCAATCAGCCTTGACACCAGCACATTACCCAATCATCTTCGACACCGGCACATTCCCCAATCACATTTGACATCGGCACTTTCCCCAACATCTTCGATACCAGCACATTCCCCAATCACCCTCGACACAGCATATTCCCCTATCACCCTCAACAACATCACATTCCCCAATTACCCTCAACACCAGTACATTCCTCAATCACCCTCAACACCAGTACATTCCTCAATCACCCTCAACACCAGCACATTCCCGAATCACCCTCGACACCAGCTCATTCCCCAATCACCCTCAACACCAGCACATTCCCTAATCACCCCCAACACCAGCACATTCCCTAATCGCCCCCAACACCAGCACATTCCCTAATCACCCTCGACACCGCCAAATATTGCAATCATCCTCGATACTGGCACATTCCCCAATGCACCCTGACACCAGCACATATCCCAATCGCCCTCCATCCCAGCACAGTACCCAATCACCCTCGACACCAACACATTCCCCAGTCTACCTCGATACCAGCACAATCCCCAATCACCCCCGACATTGGGTCATTCCCCAACATCTTCAACACCAGCACATTCCCCTATCACCCTCGACACCAGCACATTCCCCTGTCACCCTCGATATCAGCACATTCTCTAGTCACCCTTTATCACCAGCACATTCCCGAACCTTCCTCGTGACCAGCACATTCCCCAATCACCCTCGTGACCAGCACATTCCCCAATCATCCTCGACACCAGCACATTCTCAAATCAACCTCGATACCAGCACCTTCCCCAAACACCCTCGACACCAGCACATTCCCCTAGCAACTTGACACCAGCAGATTCCAAAATCACGATCGACACCAGCACATTCCCCAATAATCCTCGACAGCAGCACACTTCTCAATCACCCTTGACACCAGCACATTCCCCTATAACCCTCGACACCAGCACATTCCCCTGTCACCCTCGATACCAGCACATTCCCCAATCACCCTCGACACCAACACATTCCCCAATCACCCTCGACACCAGCACATTCCCCAACATCGCTGAGACCAGCACACTCCCCAATAATCCTCGACACCAGCACAATCCCCAATTATCCTCGACACCAGCACATTCCCCTAGCACCCTCGACACCAGCAGATTCCAAAATCACCATCGACACCAGCATATTCCCCAATAATCCTCGACACCAGCACATTCCTCAATCACCCTTGACACCAGCACATTCCCCTGTAACCCTCAACACCAGCACATTCCCCAATCAAACTCGATACCAGCACATTCCCCAATCACATTCGACACCACCATATTCCCCAATCACCCTCGACACCAGCACATTGCTCAATCAGCCTCGACTCCAGAACATTTTCCTATCAACCTCGACACCAGCACATTCCCATATCATTGTGGACACCAGTACATTCCCAAATCACTCTCGACATCAGCACTCTCCCCAACATCCTCAACACAAGCCCATGCTCCAATCACCGTCGACACCTGCACATTGCCCAAACACCATCGACACCGCCAAATTTTGCAATCATCCTCGATACCGGCACATTCCCCAATCACCCTCTATACCAGCACATTCCCCAGTCTACTTCGACACCAGCACATTCCCCTATCTCCCTTTACAGCAGCACATTCCCCAAACACCCTCGAGAACAGCACATTCCCATATCACCGTCGACACCAGCACATTCCTCTATCTTCCTTTACACCAGCACATTCCCCAAACACCCTCGAGAACAGCACATTCCCATATCACCGTCGACACCAGCACATTCCCCTATCTCCCTTTACACCAGCACATTCCCCAAACACCCTCGAGAACAGCACATTCCCATATCATCCTCGACACCGGCACATTCCCCAATCACATTTGACATTGGCACTTTCCCCAACATCTTCGACACCAGCACATTCCCCAATGACCTTCGGCATGCGCACATTCCCCTATCACCCTCAACACCAGCAGATTCCCCAGTCACCCTCGACACCAGCACATTCCTCAATCAGCCTCGACTCCAGCATATTTTCCTATCAACCTCGACACCAGTACATTCCCATATCATTGTGGACACCAGCACATTCCCAAATCACTCTCGAGAACAGCACATTCCTATATCACCCTCGACACCAGCACATTCCCCAATCATCCTCGACAGCGGCACATTCCCCAATCACATCTGAGATCGGCACTTTCCCTAACAACTTCGACACCAGCACATTCCCCAATCACCTTCGACACCAGCACATTCCCCTATCACCCTGGACACCATCACATTCACCATTCACCCTCGATAACAGCACATTCCCCAGTCACCCTCGATAACAGCACATTCCCCAGTCACCCTCGACACCGGCACATTCCCCAATCACCCTCGACACCAGCACATTCCTCAATCAGCCTCAACACCAGCACATTCTCCTATCAACCTCGACACCAGCTCATTCCCCAATCATCCTCGAGACCAGCACATTCCCCAATCACCCTCGACAGCAGCACATTCCCCAATCATCCTCGACATCGGCACATTCCCCAACATCTTCGACACCAGCACATACGCCTGTCACCCTCGACACCAACACATTCCCCAATCACCCTCGACACCAGCACATTCCCAAATCACCCTCGACACAAGCATGTTACCTAATCACCCTCAACACCAGTATATTCCCCTGTCACCCTCGACACCAGCACATTCCCCAATCACCCTCGACATCGGCACATTCCCCAACATCTTTGACACCAGCACATTCCCCAATCACCCTCGACAGCAGCACATTCCCCAATCACCCTCGACACCAGCACATTCCCCAATCACCCTCGACATCGGCACATTCCCCAACATCTTCGACACCAGCACATACGCCTGTCACCCTCGACACCAGCACATTCCCCAATCACCCTCGACACCAGCACATTCCCCAATCACCCTCGACACAAGCATGTTACCTAATCACCCTCAACACCAGTATATTCCCCTGTCGCCCTCGACACCAGCACATTCCCCAATCACCCTCGACATCGGCACATTCCCCAACATCTTTGACACCAGCACATTCCCCAATCACCCTCGACAGCAGCACATTCCCCAATCACCCTCGACACCAGCACATTCCCCAATCACCCTCGACATCGGCACATTCCCCAACATCTTCGACACCAGCACATTCCCCAATCACCCTCGACACAAGCATGTTACCTAATCACCCTCAACACCGGCACATTCTCCTATCAACCTCGACACCAGCTCATTCCCCAATCATCCTCGAGACCAGCACATTCCCCAATCACCCTCGACAGCAGCACATTCCCCAATCACCCTCGACACCAGCACATTCCCCAATCACCCTCGACATCGGCACATTCCCCAACATCTTCGACACCAGCACATACGCCTGTCACCCTCAACACCAGCACATTCCCCAATCACCCTCGACACCAGCACATTCCCCAATCACCCTCGACACAAGCATGTTACCTAATCACCCTCAACACCAGTATATTCCCCTGTCACCCTCGACACCAGCACATTCCCCAATCACCTTCGACATCGGCACATTCCCCAACATCTTTGACACCAGCACATTCCCCAATCACCCTCGACAGCAGCACATTCCCCAATCACCCTCGACACCAGCACATTCCCCAATCACCTTCGACATCGGCACATTCCCCAACATCTTCGACACCAGCACATATGCCTGTCACCCTTGACACCAGCACATTCCCCAATCACCCTCGACACAAGCATGTTACCTAATCACCCTCAACACCAGTATATTCCCCTATCACCCTCGACACCGCCAAATTTTGCAATCATCCTCGATACCGGCACATTCCGCAATGCACCCTTGACTCCAGTACATACCCCAATCACCCTCCACCCCAGCACATTCCCCAATCACCCTCGACACAAGCACATTGTCCAACCATCCTCGACACCAGCACATTCCCCAATTACCCTCGACACAAGCATGTTCCCTAATCACCCTCGACACAAGCATGTTCCCCAACCATCCTCCACCCCAGCACATTCCCCAATCACCCTCGACACCAGCTCATTCCCCTGTCACCCTCGACACCAGCACATTCCCCTGTCACCCTCGACATCGGGTCATTCCCCAACATCTTCAACACCAGCACATTCCCCTGTCACACTCGATACCAGCACATTCACAAGGCACACTTTATCACCAGCCCATTCCCCAAACTACCTCGAAACCAGCACATTCCTCAACATCTTCGACACCAGCACAATCCCTAATCACCCTCGACACCAGCACATACGCCTGTCACCCTCGACACCAGCACATTCCCCAATCACCCTCGACACCAGCACATTCCCCATCACCCTCAACACCATCACATTCCCCTGTCACCCTCGATACCAGCACATTCTCTATTCACCCTTTATCACCAGCACATTCCCCAATCTTCCTCGAAACCAGCACATTCCCCAATCACCCTTGACACCAGCACATTACTCAATCACCCTCGACACCAGCACATTCCCCTGTAACCCTCGACACCATCACATTCCCGTCACCCTCACACTAGCATATTCCCCAATCAACCTCATTACCATCACATTCACCTGTCACCCTTGACACCAGCACATTTCCGTCACCCTCACACTAGCACATTCCCCAATCAACCTCGATACCAGCTCATTCCCCAATCACCCTCGACACCAGCATATTCCCCAACCACTCTCGACACCAGCACAATCCTCAATCAGCCTCGACTCCAGAACATTTTCCTATCAATCTTGACATCAGCACATTCCCATATCATTGTGGACACCAGCACATTCCCAAATCACTCTCGACATCAGCACTCTCCCCAACATCCTCAACACAAGCCCATGCTCCAATCACTGTCGACACCTGCACATTGCCCTATCACCCTCGACACCGCCAAATTTTGCAATCATCCTCGATACCGGCACATTCCCCAATCACCCTCTATACCAGCACATTCCCCAGTCTACTTCGACACCAGCACATTCCCCTATCTCCCTTTACACCAGCACATTCCCCAAACACCCTCGAGAACAGCACATTCCCATATCACCGTCGACACCAGCACATTCCTCTATCTTCCTTTACACCAGCACATTCCCCAAACACCCTCGAGAACAGCACATTCCCATATCACCGTCGACACCAGCACATTCACCAATCACCCTCGATAACAGCACATTCCCCAGTCACCCTCGATACTAGCCATTCCCCAATCACCCTCGACAACAGTGCTTTACCCAATCTCCTCGACACCAGCACAATCCCTAATCACCCTCGACACCAGCACATATGCCTGTCACCCTCGACACCA
The DNA here is from genome assembly GCF_030028105.1 of Mobula birostris. Taxonomy (NCBI): domain Eukaryota; kingdom Metazoa; phylum Chordata; class Chondrichthyes; order Myliobatiformes; family Myliobatidae; genus Mobula; species Mobula birostris. The sequence continues at coordinate 96,346,737 of NC_092376.1, forward strand.
GCACATTCCCCAATCACCCTCGACACCGGCACATTACACAATCACCCTCGACACCGGCACATTCCTCAATCACCCTCGACACCAGCACATTCCCCAATCACCCTCGACAGCAGCACAGTCCCCTATCTCCCTTTACACCAGCACATTCCCCAAACACCCTCGATAACAGCACATTCCCATATCACCGTTGACACCAGCACATTCCCCAATCACATTTGACATTGGCACTTTCCCCAACATCTTCGACACCAGCACATTCCCATATCATTGTGAACACCAGCACATTCCCAAATCACTCTCGACATCAGCACTCTCCCCAACATCCTCAACACAAGCCCATGCTCCAATCACCGTCGACACCTGCACATTGCCCAAACACCCTCGACACCGCCAAATTTTGCAATCATCCTCGATACCGGCACATTCCCCAATCACCCTCTATACCAGCACATTCCCCAGTCTACTTCGACACCAGCACATTCCCCTATCTCCCTTTACAGCAGCACATTCCCCAAACACCCTCGAGAACAGCACATTCCCATATCACCCTCAACACCAGCACATTCCTCTATCTTCCTTTACACCAGCACATTCCCCAAACACCCTCGAGAACAGCACATTCCCATATCACCCTCAACACCAGCGCATTCACCAATCACCCTCAATAACAGCACATTCCCCAGTCATCCTCGATACCAGCCATTCCCCAATCACCCTCGACAACAGTGCATTAGCCAATCTCCCTTGACACCAGCACATTCCTCAACATCTTCGACACCAGCACAATCCCTAATCACCCTCGACACCAGCACATACGCCTGTCACCCTCGACACCAGCACATTCCCCAATCACCCTCGACACCAGCACATTCCCCAATCACCCTCGACACCGGCACATTACACAATCACACTCGACACCAGCACATGCCCCAACATCGCCAACACCAGCACATTCCCCAATTATCCTCGACACCAGCACAATCCCCAATCACCCTCAGCACAAGCACATTCCCCAGTCATCCTCGACACCGGCACATTCCCCTATCACACTGGACACCAGCACATTCACCTATCACCCTCGATAACAGCACATTCCCCAGTCACCCTCGATACCAACACATTCCCCAATCACCCTCAACAATAGTGCATTACCCAATCTCCCTCGACACCAGCACATTCCCCAATCATCCTCGACACCGGCACATTCCCCAATCACATTTGACATCGGCACTTTCCCCAACATCTTCGATACCAGCACATTCCCCAATCACCCTCGACACCAGCATATTCCCCAATCACCCTCGACACCAGCACATTCCTCAATCACCCTCAACAACATCACATTCCCCAATTACCCTCGACAACAGCACATTCCCCAATCACCCTCGACACCAGCACATTACACAATCACCCTCGACACCAGCACATTCCTCAACCACCCTCGATAACAACACATTCCCCTATCACCCTCGACACCAGCTCATTCCCCAATCATGCTCGATACCAGCACATTCCCCAATCACCCTCAACAATAGTGCATTACCCAATCTCCCTCGACACCAGCACATTCCCCAATCATCCTCGACACCGGCACATTCCCCAATCACATTTGACATCGGCACTTTCCCCAACATCTTCGATACCAGCACATTCCCCAATCACCCTCGACACCAGCATATTCCCCAATCACCCTCGACACCAGCACATTCCTCAATCACCCTCAACAACATCACATTCCCCAATTACCCTCGACAACAGCACATTCCCCAATCACCCTCGACACCAGCACATTACACAATCACCCTCGACACCAGCACATTCCTCAACCACCCTCGATAACAACACATTCCCCTATCACCCTCGACACCAGCTCATTCCCCAATCAACCTCGATACCAGCACATTCCCCAATCACCCTTGACACCAGCATATTCCCCAATCACTCTCGACTCCAGCACATTTTCCCATCAACCTCGACTCCAGCACATTCCCAAATCATTCTGGACACCAGCACATTCCCCAATCATCCTCGACACTAGCAAATTCCCCAAATAACCCACCCCCACCGCCCCATTCCCCAATTAAACTCCACCCCCAACCCATTCTCCAATCACCATCCAAAAACACCCATTTCCCAATCACACTCCATCCCAACCCATTCCGCAATCAACATCCAAAAACACCTATTCTCCAATCACCCTCCACCACCAGCCCCATTCCCCAAACACTCCTGACAAACACCTATTCTCTAATCACCCTCCACCACTACCCCATTCCCCAAACACTCCTGACCAACACTCATTCCCCAATCACCCGTCCAACACAACCCCATTCCCCAATCACACTCCACCACCACCCCATTCCCCAATCACCCTCCACAACCTCCCCTTTCCCCAATCTCACCACCAGCATCTAATTCCCCAATCAACCTCCACCACCACCCGATTAGCAAATCACCATCCACCTCCACTGCTTTCCGCAATCACCCTCCAACATCACCACATTTCCAAGTCACCCCCCACAACCATCCCCATTCCCAAATCACCATCTACCACCACCCCATTCCCCAGTCACCCTCCACCACTACCCAATTCCCCAATTACCATCCACCATCACATCATTCCCAAATCACCTTCATCAGAATCCTATTCCTCAATCACACTCCACAAACACCCGATTCCCCAATCACACTCCACCACCACACCATGCCTAAATCTCAATCCACAACCATCCCCATTCCCCAATGACCCTCCCCACCAACCCATTCCCCAATCACCATCCACCACAGCCACCCGATTACCCTATCACCCTGCACAACCAACCCATTCCCCAATTACCCCCACCACAATCCTATTCCCCAATCTCTTTACGAGCACCACCCCATTCTCCAATCACCATCCATCACCAACACCCCATTGCCCAATAACACTCCACCACGACCCCATTCCCTAATCACTCTCCACCAGACCCCATTCCTTAATCACCCTCCACCAAGATCCCATTCCTTAATCACCTTCCACAACCATTCTATTCCCCAATCAACCTACACCACCACCCCATTCCCCTATCAACCTCCACAACAACCCAATTCCACAATCACTCTCATCAAATACCTTTATCCCCAATAACCCTCTACACCATCCCATTTCCTAATAACAATCCACCACCACCCCATTGCCCTATCACACACCACCACCACCCCATTCCCCAATCACTATCCACCACCACCCCATTCCTCAACGATCCTCCAACACCACCACCCCATTCGCCAATCACCCTCCAACACCACCCAATTCCTAAATCACCCTCCACCACCACCAGCCCTTTCCCCAATCACCCTCCACCCCAATCCCATTCCCCAATCACCTACCACCAACACCCCATTCCCCAATAACTCCCCACCACGATCCCATTCCCCAATCACCCTCCTCCACCACCAGTAGTTCCCCAATCACACTCAATAACCACTCCATTCCCCAATCACACTCCACCACCACCACCCCATTCAGAAATCACCCTCCACAACCACCACATTCCCCAATTACCCTCCACAACCACCCCATTCCCCAATCACCATCCACCATCACCACATTCCCCATTCACCATCACACCATTCCCCAATCACCTTGCACCACCATCCCATTCGCCAGTCACTCTCCATCACCAGCCCATTCCCCAATCAGCATCCACCACAAGCCCAATCCCCAATCACAGTCCATCACCAGACAATTCTGCAATCTCTCTCGACAAGCAGCGCATTCCCCAATCACCTTAGACCACCCGACTATTTCCTAACCCCTCTCCATCATCAGCCTATTCCCCAGTCAGACGTTACTACAACCCCATTGCATAATAGCCCTCCACGAAGTGTCCATTCCCAAACCACCCTCCACCACCACCCCATTGCCCAACAACCCCCTACCACCAGCCCATTCCCCAATCACCATCCACCATCACCACATTCCCCATTCACCATCACACCATTCCCCAATCACCTTGCACCACCATCCCATTCGCCAGTCACTCTCCATCACCAGCCCATTCCCCAATCAGCATCCACCACAAGCCCAATCCCCAATCACAGTCTATCACCAGACAATTCTGCAATCTCTCTCGACAAGCAGCGCATTCCCCAATCACCTTAGACCACCCGACTATTTCCTAACCCCTCTCCATCATCAGCCTATTCCCCAGTCAGACGTTACTACAACCCCATTGCATAATAGCCCTCCACGAAGTGTCCATTCCCAAACCACCCTCCACCACCACCCCATTGCCCAACAACCCCCTACCACTAGCCCATTCCCCAATCACCCTCCAACACCACCCCATTCCACAATGACCCTCCTCAAACACTCCATTCCCCTATCAACCTCCACAACAACCCAATTCTAATATTCCCCAATAACCCTCTACACCATCCCTTTCCACAAGCACCCTCCACCACAACCCCATTCCCAAATCACCATTCATAGACACCGTATTCCGCAATCACACTCCACATACACCCCATTCCCCAATCACTCTCCACCATAAACCCATTTGCCAATCACTCCACCACCACCACTGCATTCCCCAATCACCATCCATCACCACCACCCCATTGCACAATCACATTCCAATACCAACCCATTCCCAAATCACCCTCCATAACCACCCCTTTCCCCAATCTCACCACCAGCACCTCATTTGACAAGGTCCCACACAGGAGATTAGTGTGCAAACTTAAAGCATACAGTATTAGGGGTAAGGTATTGATGTGGATAGAGAATTGATTGGGAGACAGGAAGCAAAGAGTGGGAATAAGCAGGACCTTTTCAGAATGGCAGTGACTAGTGGGGTACCGCAAGGCTAGGTGCTGGGACCCCAGTTGCTTACAATCTATATTAATGACTTAGAAGAGGGAATTAAATGCAGCATCTCTAAGTTTGCAGATGACATGAAGCTGGGCGGCAGTGTTAGCTGTGAGGAGGATGCAGGGTAACTTGGATAGGTTAGGTGAGTGGGCAAATTCATGGCAGATGCAATTTAATGTGGATAAATGTGAGGTTATCCACTTTGGTGGCAAAAACAGGAAAACAGATTATTATCTGAATGGTGGCCGATTAGGAAAAGGGGAGGTGCAACGAGACCTGGGTGTCATTATACACCAGTCATTGAAAGTGGGCATGCAGGTACAGCAGGCGGTGAAAAAGGCGAATGGTATGCTGGCATTCATAGCAAGAGGATTCGAGTACAGGAGCAGGGAGGTACTACTGCAGTTGTACAAGGCCTTGGTGAGACCACACCTGGAGTATTGTGTGCAGTTTTGGTTCCCTAATCTGAGGAAAGACATCCTTGCTATAGAGGGAGTACAAAGAGGTTCACCAGATTGATTCCTGAGATGGCAGGACTTTCATATGATGAAAGATTGGATCGACTTGGCTTATACTCGTTGGAATTTAGAAGATTGAGGGGGGATCTTATTGAAACATATAAAATCCTAAAGGGATTGGACAGGCTAGGTGCAGGAAGATTGTTCCCGATGATGGGGAAGTCCAGAACGAGGGGTCACAGTTTGAAGATAAAGGGGAAACCTTTTAGGACCGAGATTAGGAATAACTTCTTCACACAGGGAGTGGTGAATCTGTGGAATTCTCTGCCACAGGAAACAGTTGAGGCCAGTCCATTGGCTATATTTAAGAGGGAGTTAGATATGGCCCTTGTGGCTAAAGGGATCAAAGGGTATTGGGGGAGGCTGTTACAGGGTTCTGAGTTGGATGATCAGCCATGATCATACTGAATGGAGGTGCGGGCTCGATGGGCGGAATGGCCTACTCCTGCACCTATTTTCTGTTTCTATTCCCCAAACACCCTCCACCACCACCCAATTAGCAAATCGTCATCCACCACCACCACTTTCCCCAATCACCCTCCAGCACCACCCCATTTCCAAATCACCCCCCACAACCACTCCATTCCCTATCACCCTCCACCATAAACCCATTCTCCAATTATCAAAACCACCAGGCCACTCTCCAGTCACCATCCAACACCAGCGGATTTCGCAACGACCCTCCACCACTCGAGCATACCCCATTCCCTCCTCACTACCAGCACATTCCCCAATCACCCTCCACCATCAGCCCATTCCCCAATCACCCTCCACCACCAACCAATTACTAAATCAACCTCCACAACCACCCCATTCCACAATCACCCTCCTCAAACAACCCATTCATTCCCCAATCACCATCCGCAACCACCCCATTCCCCATTCAACCTACACACCCACCCCATTCTCCTATCAACCTCCACAACAACACAATTCCACAATCACCCTCCTCAAATACCCTATTCGCCAATAACCCTCTGCACCATCCCATTCTCCAATCACCCTCCACCACCACCCCATTCCCCAACACACTCCACCACAAACCCATTCCCCAATTACTGTCCACCATCACCCAAATCCCAAATCACCTTCACCACCATCTCATTCCCCAATCAACCTCCACCACCATCCCATTCACCATTCACACTCCATCACCACCCCATTCTCCAATCACTCTCCACCAGCACGCCATTCCTAAATCTCACTCCACAACCATCGCCACTCACCAATCACCTTCCCTACCATCCTATTCCCTAATCAACCCTTCACCACAAGCCCATTCCCCAGTCTGCCAACGCCACCATCCCTTTCCACAAGAACCCTCCACCACAACCCTATTCCTAAATCACTATCCACAAACACCGTATTCCCCAATCACACTCCACAAACACCCCATTCCCCAATCACACTCCACCATAAACCCATTTGCCAATCACTCCACCACCACCAACCCATTCCCAAATAACCCTCCACCAGGACCTCATTCGTCAATCACCCACCACCACCAACCTATTCTGAAATCACCATCCAAAAACGCCCACTCCCCAATCACCCTCCACCACCTCTCCATTCCCCAATCACCCTTCACCTCCACTCTCTTCCCCAATCACCCTCCACCACCACACCATTCCACAATCAAACTCCACAACCATCCCCGTTCCTCAATGACCCTCCCCACCAACCCATTCCCCATCACAGTCCACCACCACGACCCCATTACCCATTCACCCTCTACCACCAGCCCATTCCCCAAACACCCGACACCACCACCCCTTTCCCAAAACACACTCCACAAACACTGTATTCCCCAATCACACTCCACAAACACCCTATCCCCCAATCACACTCCACCATAAACCCATTCGCCAATCACTTCACCACCACTACCCCATTCCCCAATCACCATCCATCACCACCAACACGTTGCACAATCACACTCCAACACCAACCCATTCCCAAATAACCCACCACCACCGCCCCATTCCCCAATTAAACTCCACCCCCAACCCATTCTCCAATCACCATCCAAAAACACCTATTCTCCAGTCACCCTCCACTACCAGCCCAATCCCCAATCACTCTCCACCACTACCCCATTCCCCAAACACTCTCGACAAACACTCATTCCCCCATCATCCTCCAACACAACCCCATTCCCCAATCACACTCCACTACCACCACCCCATTTCCCAATCACCCTCCACTACCACCAACCGATTCCCCAATCACCCTCCAACACCACCCATTTCCTAAATCACCCTCCACCACCATTACCCCTTTCCCCAATCACCCTCCACCCCGATCCCATTCCCCAATCTCCTACCACCAACACCAACCCATTCCCCAATCACCCTCCACTCCGACCCCATTCCCCAATCACCTACTTCCAACATCCCATTCCCCAATAACCCTCCACCACGATCCCATTCCCCAATCACCCTCCTCCACCACCAGTAATTCCCCAATCACACTCAACAACCACTCCATTCCCCAATTACACTCCATCACCACCACCCCATTCAGAAATCACCCTCCACAACCACCACATTCCCCAATTACCCTCCACAACCACCCCATTCCCCAATCACCTTAGACCACCCGACTATTTCTTAATCCCTCTCCATCATCAGCCTATTCCCCAGTCAAACGCAACTACAACCCCATTGCATAATAGCCCTCCATGAAGTGTCCATTCCCAAACCATCGTACACCACCACCAAATTCCCCAATCACCCTTCACCACCACCCCATTGCCCAACAACCCTCTACCACCAGCCCATTCCCCTATCACCCTCCAACACCACCCCATTCCACAATGACCCTCCTCAAACAGCCCATTCCCCTATCAACCTCCACAACAACCCAATTCCACAATCACCCTCCTCAAATACCCTATTCCCCAATAACCCTCTACACCATCCCATTCCCCTATCACCCTCCACCACCACCCCATTCCCCAACACACTCCACCACAAACCCATTCCCCAATTACTGTCCAGCATCACCCGATTCCCAACTCACCTTCATCACCATCCTATTCCCCAATCAACCTCCACCACCATCCCATTCACCATTCACACTCCACAAACACCCCATACCTAAATCTCACTCCACCAGCACGCCATTGTTAAATCTCACTCCACAACCATCGCCATTCACCAATCATCTTCCCCACCATCCCATTCCCCAATCAACCCCCCACCATAAGCACATTCCCCAATCTCCCAACACTACCATCCCTTTCCACATGCACCCTCCACCACAACACCATTCATAGACACTGTATTCTGCAATCAAACTCCACATACACCCCATTCCCCAATCATACTCTGCCATAAACCCATTTGCCAATCACTCCATCACCACCACCCCATTGCCCAATCACACTCCACCACCAACCCATTCCCAAATAACCCTCCACCACGATCCCATTCCCCAATCATCCTCCACCACCAACCTGTTCCCCAATCACCATCCAAAAACACCCACTTCCCAATCACCCTCCACCACCACACCATTCCACAATCCATCTCCAAAACCATCTCCATTCCCCAATGACCCTCCCCACCAACCCATTCCCCAATCACCCTCCACCACACCATTCCACAATCCATCTCCACAACCTCCCTATTCCCCAATGACCCTCCCCACCAACCCATTCACCAATCACCCTCCACCACCACACCATTCCACAATCCATCTCCACAACCTCCCTATTCCCCAATGACCCTCCCCACCAACCCATTCACCAATCACCCTCCACCACCAACCCGTTCCCCAATCACCATCCAAAAACACCCACTCCCCAATCACCCTCCACCACCACACCATTCCACAATCCATGTCCAAAACCATCTCCATTCCCCAATGACCCTCCCCACCAACCCATTCCCCAATCACCCTCCACCACACCATTCCACAATCCATCTCCACAACCTCCCTATTCCCCAATGACTCTCCCCACCAACCCATTCCCCAATCACCCTCCACCACACCATTCCACAATCCATCTCCACAACCATCCCCATTCCCCAATGACCCTCCCCACCACCCAATTCCCCAATCACCCTCCACCACCAACCCGTTCCCCAATCACCACCCAAAAACACCCACTCCCCAATCACCCTCCACCACCACACCATTCCACAATCCATGTCCAAAACCATCTCCATTCCCCAATGACCCTCCCCACCAACCCATTCCCCAATCACCCTCCACCACACCATTCCACAATCCATCTCCACAACCTCCCTATTCCCCAATGACTCTCCCCACCAACCCATTCTCCAATCACCCTCCACCACCACACCATTCCACAATCCATCTCCACAACCTCCCTATTCCCCAATGACCCTCCCCACCAACCCATTCACCAATCACCCTCCACCACCAACCCGTTCCCCAATCACCATCCAAAAACACCCACTCCCCAATCACCCTCCACCACCACACCATTCCACAATCCATGTCCAAAACCATCTCCATTCCCCAATGACCCTCCCCACCAACCCATTCCCCAATCACCCTCCACCACACCATTCCACAATCCATCTCCACAACCTCCCTATTCCCCAATGACTCTCCCCACCAACCCATTCTCCAATCACCCTCCACCACCACACCATTCCACAATCCATCTCCACAACCTCCCTATTCCCCAATGACCCTCCCCACCAACCCATTCACCAATCACCAACCATCACCACCACCCCATTGCCCAATAATACTCCACCACCAATCCATTCCCAAATAACCCTCCACTACAACCCCATTCCCTAATCAACCTCCACAACCACTCCATTCCCCAATTAACCTACACCACCACCCTATTCCCCTATCAACCTCCACACCAACCCAATTCCACAATCACTCTCCTCAAATACGCTATTCCCCTATAACCCTCTATACCATCCCATTTCCCAACAACAATCCACCACCACCCCATTCCCCAATCACCTACAGAAACACCCATTCCCCAATCACCCTCCACCACCACGACCCCTTTCCCAGATCACCCTCCAACACCACCCCATTCCCAAATCACACTCCACAAGCACCCCATTCCCCAATCACTATCCACCACCACCAGCCCTTTCCTCATCACACTACACCACAAACCCATTCCCCAATTACCATCCACCACCACACCATTCCCAGATCACCTTCACCACCATCCTATTCCCCAACCCTACTGCACCATCCCATTCCCTAATCAACCTCCACAACAACCCAATTCCACAATCAACATCCTCAAACACCCCATTCCCCAATCATCCTCCACCACCACCCCATTCTTCAATTACCCTCCACCACCACTCCATTCACCAATCGCACTCCAAAACAAACCCATTCCCCAAGTACCGTCCACTATCACATCATTTCCAAATCACCTTGACCACCATCCTATTCCCCAATCACACTCCACCACCCCATTCCCCAATCAACCTCCACAACAATACAATATCATAATCAACCTACTCAAACAGCCCATTCCCCAATCATCCCACCAGAACCACCTCTTTCCCCAATGACCATCTACCACCACCACATTCCACAAGCACACTAGACCACGCGACCACTCCCTTATCAGACTATTCCCCAATCAAACTCCACTGCAACCCCACTGCACAATAGGCCTCCACGAATGGTCCATTCCCAAACCATCTTACATCACCACAACATTCCCCAAACACCCTCCACCACCACCCCTTCCCCAATCACCCATCACCACCACCGCATTCCCCAATCACCCTCCACCACCACCACATTCCCAATCACCCTCCACCACCATGCCATTCCACAATCACTATCCAACACTACGAACCCATTACCCAATTACCCTCCACAACCATCCCATTCCCCACTCTCCACCAGCACCCAATTCCCAAATCACCCTACACAAACACCGTATTCCCCAATCACACTCCACAAACACCCCATTCCCCAATCACACTCCACCATAAACCCAATCCCCAATCACCATCCAAAAACACACATTCCCCAATCACCCTCCAACACCACCCCATTCCCCAATCACACACCACCACCCCATTCCCAAATCACCCTCCACAACGACCCCTTTCCCCAATCTCACCACCACCACATCATTCCCCAAACACCCTCCACCACCACCTGATAGCAAATGACCATCCACCACTACCACTTTCCCCAATGACCCTCCAGGACTACCCCATTTCCAAATCAACCCCACAACCACCCCATTCCCAAATCACCCTCCACTACCACCCCATTCCCCAGTCATGCTCCACCACCACCCCATTCCCCAATCACCAATCATCACCACCATTGCCCAATAACACTCCACCACCAAACCATTCCCAAATAACCCTCCACCATGACCCCATTCCACCATGACCCTCCTCCAACACCCCATTCCCCAATCACTCACCACCACTACCCCATTCCCCAGTCACTCTCCAGCACCACACCATTCCACAATCACACTCCACAGCCATCTCCATTCCCCGATGACCCTCCCCACCAACCCATTCTGCAATCACCATCCAACACTATGACCCCATTACCCAATCACCCTCCACAAGCATCCCATTCCCCAAACACTCTCCATCGCCACCCTATTCCCAAATCACCCTACACAAACACTGTATTCCCCAATCACACTCCACAAACACCCCATTCCCCAATCACACTCCACCATAAACCCATTCGCCAGTCACTCCACCACCACCCAATTCCCCAATCACCATCCATCACCACCACGACATTGCCCATTCACACTCCAACACCAACCCATTCCCAAATAACCGACCACCACCAACCCATTCCCCAATTAAACTCCACCCCCAACCCATACTACAATCACCATCCAAAAACAATCATTTCCCACTTTCCAACACCACCCCATTCCCAATTCACCTTCCACAAGCACCCCATTCCCCAATCACTATCCACCACCACCACCCCTTTCCCCCATCACAGTCCACCACAAACCCATTCCCCAATTACCATCCAAAAACACCCATTACTCAATCATCCTCCATCACCACCCCATTCCCCAATCGCAATCCACCACCACCTCATTCCCACAACACATTCCACCACAAACCCATTCCTCAATTACCATGCACCATCACACCATTCCCAAATCACCTTCACCACCATCCTATTCTCCAATCCTTCTGCACCACCCCATTCCCCAATCAACCTCCACAACAACCCAATTCCACAATCAACCTCCTCAAACACCCCATTCCCCAATCACCATCCAAAAACACCCCATTCCCCAATCATTATCCACCAACCCATTACTCAATCATCCTCCATCACCACCCCATTCCCCAATCGCAATCCACCACCACCCCATTCCCCAATCACCATCCAAAAACACCCATTACTCAATCATCCTCCATCACCACCCCATTCCCCAATCGCAATCCACCACCACCTCATTCCCACAACACATTCCACCACAAACCCATTCCTCAATTACCATGCACCATCACACCATTCCCAGATCACCTTCACCACCATCTTAATCCCCAATTACACTCCACAACCCCATTCCCCAACCAACCCCCACAACAACCCAATTCCACAATCAACCTCCTCAAACACTCCATTCCCCAATCAACATCCACAACCATAGCATTCCCCAATCAACATCCACAACAACCTCATTCCCCAATCACACTCCACCACCACTCCATTCCCAAATCACCCTCCACCATCACCCCATTCTCCAATCACCATCCACCACCACCCCATTCCCCAATCACCATCCATTACCAAACCATTCCCAAATCACCCTCCACAAGCACCCCATTCCCAAATAAACTCCACTGCACCCCATTCCACAATCATGCTCCACAACCACCCCATTCCCAAATCACCCCACACCACCACCACATTCCTCAATCAAATACCACCCCCACCACACCATTCCAAACTTACACTAAACCGCCACTCCATTCCACAATTACGCTCCACATCCACCCCATTCCCCAATATCTGGCCACCACCACCCATTCCCCAGTCACCCTCCACCAGAACCACCACATTCCCAAATCACCCCACACCACCATCACATTCCCCAATCACAATCCATGGCAACCCATTCCCAAATCACTCCACACCACCACCGCATTCCGCAATCAACCACCACCACCAGCACAACATTCAAAATTCACGCTACACCACCACTGCATTCCCCATTTACCCCCCACAACCACCCCATTCCCAAATCACGCTCCACAAAACCCCATTCCCCAATCACTCCACAAACACCCCATTCCCAAATAAACTCCACTACCACGCCATTCCACAATCACCCTTTTCAAACACCCCACTCACAATCACGCTCCACCAGTACCCCATTCCCCAATAAACTCCACCATCACCACATTCCCCAATCACTCACCAGCACTACCTCATTCCCCAATTACAATCCACCAGCACCCAATTCCCCAGTCACTCTCCACCACCATCTCATTCCCCAATCACCAATCACTCTCCATCACGACCCTATTCACCAATCGCACTCCACAACCACCCCATTCACCAAACACCATCCACCAACACCCCATTCCCCAATCACCCTCTACTAGTAGCACCCCATTCTCAGATCACCCCACACCAACACCACATTCCCAAATCACCCCACACCACCACCACATTCCCCAATCACCATTCTCCAGCCATTCCCCAAACACCCTCCACCACCACCACCCTTTTCCACAATCACCCTCCACCACCACCCCATTCCCCAATCACCCTCCACACCCACCCCATTTGCCCAATCACCCTCCACCACCACCCCATTCCCCAATCACCCTCCACACCCACCCCATTTGCCCAATTACCCTCCACTACCAGCCATTCCCAAATCACCCTCCACAAGCATCCCATTCCCCAATAAACTCCACTACCATCCCATTCCACAATCACTCGTTTCAAACACCCCATTCCCCAATCACCCACCAGCACCACCCCATTCCCCAATCACTCTCCACAGACACCACATTCCCCAATCACCCTCCACAAACACCCATTCCCCAATCACCCTCCACCACCATCCCCTTCCCCAGTCACCCTCCACCACCAACCCATTCCCCAATCACCATCCAAAAACACCCACTCCCCAATCACCCTCCACCACCACCCCATTCCAGAACCTTCCTCCACTACCACTCCATTCCCCAATCACTATCCACCACCACTCTATTCCCCAGACACCCTCCACCACCACGACTCCTTTCCACAATCACCCTCCAACACCACTGCATTACCAATTCACCTTCCACAACCACCCCATTCCCAAATCACACTCTACAAGCACCTCATTCCCCAATCACTATCCACAACCACCACCCCTTTGCCCCATCACACTCCACCACAAACCCATTCCCCAATTACCATCCACCATCACACCATTCCCAGATCACCTTCACCACCATCCTATTCCCCAATCCTACTGCACCATCCCATTCCCCAATCAACCTCCACAACAACCCAATTCCACAATCAACATCCTCAAACACCCCATTCCCCAGTCACCATCCAAAAACACTCCATTTCCCAATCATCCTCCACCACCACTCCATTCCCCAATCACCCTCCACGACCACCACATTCCCCAATCACACTCCACCACAACCCCATTCCCAAATCACCCTAAACCAGCACCACATTCCCCAATCACACTCCACCACAACCCCATTCCCAAATCACCCTAAACCAGCACCACATTCCCCAATCACACTCCACCACCACCCCATTCCCAAATCACCCTAAACCAGCACCACATTCCCCAATCACACTCCACCACCACCTCATTCCCAAATCACCCTAAACCAGCACCACATTCCCCAATCACACTCCACCACCACCCCATTCCCAAATCACCCTAAACCAGCACCACATTCCCCAATCACACTCCACCACCACCCCATTCCCAAATCACCCTAAACCAGCACCACATTCCCCAATCACACTCCACCACAACCCCATTCCCAAATCACCCTAAACCAGCACCACATTCCCCAATCACACTCCACCACAACCCCATTCCCAAATCACCCTAAACCAGCACCACATTCCCCAATCACACTCCACCACCACCCCATTCCCAAATCACCCTAAACCAGCACCACATTCCCCAATCACACTCCACCACCACCCCATTCCCAAATCACCCTAAACCAGCACCACATTCCCCAATCACACTCCACCACCACCCCATTCCCAAATCACCCTAAACCAGCACCACATTCCCCAATCACACTCCACCACCACCCCATTCCCAAATCACCCTAAACCAGCACCACATTCCCCAATCACACTCCACCACCACCCCATTCCCAAATCACCCTAAACCAGCACCACATTCCCCAATCACACTCCACCACAACCCCATTCCCAAATCACCCTAAACCAGCACCACATTCCCCAATCACACTCCACCACCACCTCATTCCCAAATCACCCTAAACCAGCACCACATTCCCCAATCACACTCCACCACCACCTCATTCCCAAATCACCCTAAACCAGCACCACATTCCCCAATCACACTCCACCACAACCCCATTCCCAAATCACCCTAAACCAGCACCACATTCCCCAATCACACTCCACCACAACCCCATTCCCAAATCACCCTAAACCAGCACCACATTCCCCAATCACACTCCACCACCACCTCATTCCCAAATCACCCTAAACCAGCACCACATTCCCCAATCACACTCCACCACCACCCCATTCCCAAATCACCCTAAACCAGCACCACATTCCCCAATCACACTCCACCACCACCTCATTCCCAAATCACCCTAAACCAGCACCACATTCCCCAATCACACTCCACCACCACCCCATTCCCAAATCACCCTAAACCAGCACCACATTCCCCAATCACACTCCACCACCACCCCATTCCCAAATCACCCTAAACCAGCACCACATTCCCCAATCACACTCCACCACCACCCTATTCCCAAATCAACATCCACAACCATAGCATTCCCCAATCACCATCCACAACCACCCCATTCCCCAATCACCATCCACAACCACCCCATTCCCCAATCACCATGCAAAAACACTCATTCCCCAATCACCCTCCACAACTACCCCTTTCCCCAATCTCACCACCACCACCTCATTCCCCAAACACCCTCCACCACCACACCATTCCACAATCACACTCCACAACCATCCCCATTCTCCAAAGACCCTCCCCACCAACCCATTCCCAAGTCACCATCCAACTCTACGACCCCATTACCCAATCATCTTCCACAACCATCCCATTCCCCAATCACCGTCCACCACCAGCCCATTCCCAAATCACCCTACACAAACACTGTATTCCGCAATCACACTCCACATACACCCCATTCCCCAATCAGGCTCCACCATAAACTCATTCGCCAATCACTCCACCACCACCACCCCATTCCCAAATCACCATCCATCACCACCACCACCACCCCATTGCCCAATCACACATCTACACCAACCCATTCCCAAGTAGCCCTCCACAAACACACATTCCCCAATCACCCTCCGCCACTGCTCTATTCCCCAAACACCCTCCACCACCATGACCCCTTTCCCAAATTACCATCCACCACCACCCGAATCCCAAATCACCATCCACCACCTCCGCTTTCCCCAATCACCCTCCAACACCACCCGATTCCCAATTCACCTTCCACAATCACCCCATTCCCAAATCATACTCTACAAGCACCTCATTCCCCAATCACTATCTAGCACCACCACCCCATTCCCCCATCACACTCCACGACAAACCCATTCCCCGATTACCATCCACCATCACATCATTCCCAGATCACCTTCACCGCCATTCTATTCACCAATCCTACTGCACCACCCCATTCCCCAATCAACCTCCACAACAACCCAATTCCACAATCAACATCCTCAAACACCCCATTCCCCAATCACCATCCAAAAACACCCCATTCCCCAATCACCATCCAAAAACACCCCATTCCCCAATCACCATTTACCACCAACCCATTCCCCAATCACCCTCCACCACCTCACTCTCCACAACCACCCTATCCCCAATGACGCTCCACCACCACCACCCCATTTCCCTAACACACTCCACCACAAACCCATCCCCCAATTACCGTCCACCATCACACCATTCCCAAATCACCCTGACCACCCTCATATTCCCCAATTACACTCCACTACCCCATTCCCCAACCAACCTCCATAACAACTACTTCTACAATCACCATCCAAAAACACCCCATTCCCCAATCATCCACCACCACCACCTCTTTCCCCAATCACCCTCCACCCTCAACCCATTCCCCAATCAGCATCCATCACCATCCCAATCTCCAATCACTCTCCACAAACACCTCATTCTCCAATGACCCTCCCCACCAGCCCATACCCCAATGACCTTCAACCACCACCCCATTCCCCAATCACCGGCCATGACCACCACATTCCCCAATCACACTCCACCACCACCCCATTCCCAAATCACCCTAAACCAGCACCACATTCCCCAATCACACTCCACCACCACCTCATTCCCAAATTACCCTAAACCAGCACCCCACTTCCCAAACACCTTCCACCACCACGCCATTCCCCAATCAGCAATCACCCTCCACAAACACCCATTCCCCAATCAACATCCAGTCCATAGCATTCCCCAATCAATGTCCACAGCCACCGAATTCCCCAATCACCCTCCACAACAACCCCATTCCCCAATCACCCTTCACCACTACCCCATTCCCAAATCACACTCCACAAATACCCCATTCCCCAATCACACTCCACAAACACCCCATTACCCATTCACCCTACACCACCACCCCATTTGCCCAATTACCCTCCACTACCAAACCATTCCCAAATCACCCGCCACAAGTATCCCATTCCCCAATAAACTGCACTACCACCCCATTCCACAATCACCCTTTTCAAACACCCCATTCCCCAATCATGCTCCACCAGCACCCCATTCCCCAATAAACTCCACCACCACCACATTCCCCAATCACTCTCCACCACCATCTCATTCCCCAATCACTAATCACTCTCCATCATGACCCCATTCGCCAATCTCACACCACCAGCACCCCATTCCCCAATCACCCTCCACCACCACCCCATTCCACAATCACCCCAGCCCATTCCCCAATCATCTTCCATCACCAGCTGATTCACTAATCACCTTCCACCACCAGTCCATTCCCCAGTCACACTCCAACATGAGCCCATTCCCATCGAACCTCCATCATCAGCACGTTCCCCTATCACGCTCCAGCACCAGACCTTTCATCAATCATCCTCCATCATTAGAAAATTCCCCAATCACCCTCAACCAGCAGCCCATTCCTCAATTACCCTCCTCCATCAACCCATTCACCAATCGCTCTCCACCACACGTCCATTCTCCAATCATCCTCGACCACCAGCCCATTCTCCAATCATGCTTCACTACCAGCCCTTCCATAAATCACTATTCACACCAGCCATTTCCCCAATCACTCTCCACCACCACCCCATTCACCAGTCACCCTCGACCACCAGTCCATTCCCCAATCACCCTCCACCACCAGTCCATTCCCCAATCACCCTCCATCACCAGCCCATTCCCCAATTACCTTCTACCAGCCCGTTCTCCAATCACCCTCCACCAGTCCATTTCACAATCACCCTCCACCAGTCCATTTCGCAATCACCCTTCTTCACCATACGTCGAATCGCCAAACATGTTTGACCATCTGACCATTCCCTAATCACCTGCCACCATCAGTCCATTCCCCAATCACCCTTGAGCACCAGTCCATTCGCCAAATAACCTCAACCACCAGCCCATTCCCCAGTCACCCACCACCATCTGCCCATTCCCTAATCACCTGCCATCATCAGTCCATTCCCCAATCACCGTTGACCACCAGCTCATTCCCCAGTTACCATGAACCTCGAGCTCATTTACCTGTCACCCTCCATCTTCAGCCCAGTCCCCAATCACCCTCCCTTATCAGTTCATTACTCAATCATCATCAAACTCCAGCCAATTCCCCAGTCACCCTCGACCACCAGCATTTTCCCCAATTGCCCTCAATCACCTGCCCATTCACCAGTCACCCACTATCATCAGCCCATTCCCAATCATCTACCATCAGCCTATTTTCCAATCACCTTCCTCCAGTCTATTCCCCAATCACCCTCAATCATCAGCCCATTCCCAGTAACCCGCAGCCGCAATCCCATTCCCCAATTACACTCCAACATCAGTCCATTGCCAATCACCCTCCATTATCAGCCCATTCACCAATCACGCCCAACCACCAGCGCATTCCCCAATCACACTCCACCATCAGCCCATTCCCCACTAACCCTCGACCCCAATCCCATTCCCCAATCACCCTCGATCACCTGCCCATTCCCCAATCACTCTCGATCAGCAGCCCATTCACCAGACACCTCCAACCATCCTCGATCACCAGCCCATTCCCCAATCACCCTCGATCACCAACCCATTCCCCAATCACCCTCGATAACCAACCCATTCCCTAATCACCCTTGATCACTTGCCCATTCCCCAATCACCCTCGATCACCTGCCCATTCCCCAATCACCCTCGATCACCAGCCCATTTCCCAATCACCCTCGATCACCAGACCATTCCCCAATCACCCTCAATCACCAGCCCATTTCCCAATCACCCTCGATCACCAGACCATTCACCAGTCACCCCCAACCACCAGCGCATTCCCCAATCACACTCCACCATCAGCCCATTCCCCACTAACCCTCGACCCCAATCCCATTCCCCAGTCACCCTCGATCACCTGCCCATTCCCCAATCACCCTCGATCAGCAGCCCATTCACCAGACACCCCCAACCACCCTCGATCACCAGCCCATTCCCCAATCACCCTCGATCACCAACCCATTCCCCAATCACCCTCGATCACCAGACCATTCACCAGACACCCCCAACCACCAGCGCATTCCCCAATCACACTCCACCATAAGCCTATTCCCCACTAACCCTCGACTCCAATCTCATTCCTCAGAAACTCTCCCCCATCAGCCCATTCCCCAATCACCCTCGATCACCAGCCCATTCCCCAATCACCCACGATCACCAGCCTATTCACCAGTCACCCTCCATCACAAGCCCATTCCCAATCATCTACCACCAGTCCATTCTCCAATCATCCTCTATCCTCAGCCCTTTCCCCAAATCACATTCTACCACCAGCCCATTCAGGAATCACCCTCCATCATCAGCCTATTCCCCAGTCATCCTCAACCAACAGCCCATTCCCCAGCCACTCTCCATCACCTGCCCATTCCCCAATCATCTATCACTAGCCCATTCTCCAATTACCCTCCGCCAGTCCATTCCCTAATCACCCTCCAACTTCAGCCCTTTCCCCAAACACACTCCACCACCAGCCCATTCCCCAATCACCTCCCACCAGCCCATTCCCCAATCACCTCCCACCAGCCCATTCCCCAATCACCTTCCAACAGTCCATTCCCCATCACCATCCATCATCAGCCAATTCCCCAATCACCCACCATCACCAGCCCACTGCCCATTCACCCTTGACCACCAGCCCATTTCCCAATCACCCTGCATCATCGGCTTATTCCCAAATCATCCTCCACCATCGGCTCATTCCCCAATGACACCTCACCTGCAGACTATTCATCAATCACCCTACATTATCAGCCCATTCCCACAATCACACTACTCCACCAGCCCATTACTCAATCACCCTCGACCACCAGCCTATTCCCCAATCTGAGATGTATGGAGTGTCAGGGAGGGGTAGCACCTTTGGTGGGGGAACATGTCGCGTCCTTTTCAGGGCGGTTTGTCCACCTTTGGTCCTCACCTGGCTCTCAGCTGTCACCTGTGGCTCCCCGTAGCTGTTTGCATGCGACAGCGGCCACACCCCGGGCAACGGCTTTGACAAGCCAGCTAAACCAGGTGAGGGTAGCTGACGGGTCTCAAACCTTCGGTGTGATAGGGAGTTGTCTATCTCAGCATGTGAAGACAGACTCCGGCTGATTGAGCGGACAAGGCCAATGGAAGGTCCAACGGTTAAGAAGGCGGTCTCTGCAAGCATCGTGGAATGCGTAGAGCAGGACAAGACACAGAAGACGTCCTGGTCATCCACTGCTTCTAGTCCCATCTCAGCCGTCTTGACTCTTGTCTTGCCGCTGGATCCAGATGGGAATTGTGAAGAGAGAGTGAGGCTGACGTTGCACAACTCTCCCTCACTTAAATCCAAATCAAGCCCTAGTCTCGACACCATCGCCGGCTGGTGGCGCAGTGACATCAGCGCCGGACTCCAAGAGCGAAGGTTCCTGAGTTCAAATCCAGTCGAGCTGCACCTGGACACACTTTCCATCCGTGCCGGGTTAAGTGTCGAGCTAGCAACTTGACCTTGTAAAAAGTACTAATGGTGTCGAGGTCTTCATCAATGACGATGGACAAACCTTATTCCCCAATCACCCTTGATCACCTGCCCATTTACCAGTCACCCTATATCACCAACCCATTCCCCAATCATCTACTACAGCCCATTCCCCAATCACCCTCCACCAGTCCATTCCCCAATGACACTCCATCATCAGCCCTTTCTCCAATCACCTTCCATCAGTCCATTCCCTAATCACCCTCCACCAGTCCATTCCCCAATGACACTCCATCATCAGCCCTTTCTCCAATCACCTTCCATCAGTCCATTCCCCAATCACCCTCCACCAGTCCATTCCCCAATGACACTCCATCATCAGCCCTTTCTCCAATCACCTTCCATCAGTCCATTCCCCAATCACCCTCCACCAGTCCATTCCCCAATGACACTCCATCATCAGCCCTTTCTCCAATCACCTTCCATCAGTCCATTCCCCAATCACCTTCCACCAGCCCATTCCGCAATCACCTACCACCAGTCCATTTCCCAAACACCCTCAAACTCCAGCCCATTCCCTAATCACAATCCATCTTCAGCCCATTCCTCAATCATCCTCCACCACCAGCCTATTCATTAATTACCCACCATTGTCAGCCCATTACCTAATCATGCTCCACCTTCAGCTATTCACCAATCACACTGCACCACCAGCTGATTCCCTAAACACCCTCCTTCACCATTCATCAGTCTCTCTCCATTATCAACCCATTCTCCAATTACCCTCCTCCACCATCCTATTCCCCAATCACCCTCTTTTCATCAGCCCATTCCCCAATCACCCTCCACCACCAGCCCATTCCCTAATCACCCTCCATCACATCATACATCACCTGCACATTGAATGTCACTTCTTAGGTTTCCTTCATTTCCTGATTTGGAAAGAAAGATATAAAGTGTGCATAGTTTGCCATTTTCAGCAACATTACAACTTCCATGGATTCTTAATGGTTTTGCAGTTCCTTCTTAAGAATATATAAACATAACACTATAGGGTAATCTTCAGTTCACTAATCATAAATATTCTATTTTATATTACCTTCTGCGGAAAATTTACAAGTTTATAGCAATGCTGTCAGGTAGATTCATTGGGATTATTTCTAAATTTTTGCTAAACTTTCTACTTATTCCTAATTTTTCAATTATTGTTCCTCAATTAAACTGAGAGCACCAGCACATTCTAGACTCTTGAAATAACCTCACACTATTTGCTCAAAGTATTCAGAGTGCATCTATTATTAAAGTATGTCTGCAGTATACAACCCAATTCTTCTTCTCCACAGACAGCCACGAAAAAAAGAAAAAACATAGAACCTGTTCAAGGAAATAACATCAACACTTCCCTCCCCCAACCCCCATGCACACAACAAATTACTCAAACAGTAATGGAAAAAAAAGAGTTAAAATACAAAACATTAAACACAAAAACAAAAGGCATATTTCAGTTCAGCTCAGTGTTTGTTATCTGTAGCCTACCCAAATTCAAAATTGACCCAAAAAAGCAACTAAAGAAATGGAGCAACCAGAAATTAGAACACATCATGAATGTGAATTAGTGTCCACAATACACAAACCTCATAAACTAAACCTTGCTCTGGCACCATCCTCAGACAGCATCATTCAATGCAAGGACCATTCCTCAGGAGCAGGGTGTGAGAAGGAGAGAGACTCCAACATGCAGACACCATCCTCTGACAGCATCAAGGGAGAGAGGGAGACCATTCCTCAGGAGCAGGGTGTGAGAAGGAGAGAGACCCCAACATGCATACACCTTCCTCCGGCAGCAGCAGCAAGCAAGAGACTAGTAGACAGTGCTGAACACTTACTTGCCTTCTGCACTTGCGTCGATGATCTCAGACTTCCTTGGTACTTTAGTTGGTGAGATTGGAGAGAAATGGAATTGATCAAGGGCCCACGCCCTCTCTCCTGGCTTCTTGGCCTCTATGTTGTACACTTTCTTGCAGCCTTGTGGAATCCTTTTGGAGATAACAAAGCTTGTGGAATACCAAGTTGGCTGGACATTTCAGTAGAACTGAATGTATCTCCGTTTTGTAGCTTATAGCTGACAGAAATTAAATCAGGAAACTACAGAACTGGACAGTCCAGTTAGGCCTATTGTCTCTGCTTGCTCCTTCCCTACTGAATTCGTATCCACATACTTCGACTATGTTCTATCCCCCTTCACTCAATCTCTTTCCACCAGTGCTACTGATGCTCTCTCTCCTCAGTAATGTTCAGTTCCCTGGTCCTGACCACCATGGATGTTCTGTCCCTATACATTTCTATCCACAGTCAAGAAGGCCTCAAAGCTCTTTGCTTCTTTCTTGAAAAAAGAAATAACCAATTCCCCACCACCAACAACCTACTCTGTCTGGCAGAAATGGTCCTCACCATCAACACATTTTCTTCGTCTCCCCCCAGTTTCTCCAAACCCAAGCAGCACATGGATCCACAGTACCTGTGTCTTCATTGTTGATGTAGAATAGCCTATGCTCAAAGCCTTCCCTGCTTATACTCCCCAACTCTTCTTCCGTTAATTGATCACTATATTGGTGCTGCTTCATACACTCATGCTGAGCTTGTTAATTTCATCATCTTTGCCTCTAACTTCCTCCCTGCCCTTAAATTTACTGTCCATCCCTGACACCTCCCACCCCTTTCTCAATCTCTGTCTCCATCTCTGGAGACAAACCAGCAACCAACATATTTTATAAACCCACTAATTCCCATGGTTATCTTGACCTCGCATTCGGGTTACCTTTCCATAGATGCTGCCTGACCTACTGAGTTCCTCCTTCATTTTGAATGTGTTTCTTTGCATTTGCAGTATCTGCAGAATTTCTCATGTTTATGATGAGCTACAGAATGTTTTTGGTATGATTGTTACACAAATTCAGTGTTGATGAATGGGTTCCAAATCTATTGCTTAGCAAACTAGCAAAATCTTTATAGGAATTGAAGGCTCGAGATCATGAAGACATTCAGACAAACGGAAGGCTGGAAAATCAGCATCTATTGAATAATTTCCTAACTACAAAACTGAAAATTAGAGTCATAGTCAGAGAAAAATATAGCACAGACACAGGCTGTTTGGTCCACCTAGCCTGTGCCGAATGGTTTAAACTTCCTAATCGCAATGACCTGCATCAATATCATAGCCTTCCATATCCCTATGATCCATATTCCTATCCAACCCTCTGAGTGAAGGTTTCCCCTCATATTCCCCTTAAACTTTTCACCATTTATCCTTAACCGATGACTTCTAGTTGTAGTCCTACCCAACCTCAGTGTAAAAGCCTGCTTGCATTTACCTTATCTATACTGTATACCCCTCATAATTTTGTTTACATCTATCACGCACTACTCTCCATTTCAAGGAATAAAGTCCAAACTTATTCAATCTTTCCTTAAAATTCAGATCCTCCAATCCCAGCAACTTCCTTGTAAATTCTCTCTGTACTCTTTTAACTTTATTTACACCTTTCCAAAACTGCACACAGTACACCAAATTAGTCCTCACCGATGTATTTTACCATTTACAACTTCAATATAATGTCTCATCTCCTGTACTCAATACTTTGATTTATGAAGGCCAATGTGCCAAAAGCTTTCTGTACGACTTATTTACCTGTGACACCACTTTCAAAGAATTATGGGCCTGTATTCTTAGACTCCTACCACACTTTTCAATGCCCTGCCTTTCACTGTGTAAGACCTGCCATGGTTGATCCTACCGAAGTGCAATACTTTACACTTGTCTACATTTAATTTCATCTGCTTTTTTTCAGCCCATTTTTCCAGCTGGTCCAGATCCTGCTGCAGGCTCTAATAGTCTTCCTCACTGTCCACTACACTCCCAAACCTGCTGTGATCTCCAAATTTGTTGAACCAGTTAACCACATTATCGTCCAGATTGTTGGTATAGGTGACGAACAACCACAGACCCAGCACTGATCCCTGCGACATTCCACTAGTCATAAACCTCCAGTCAAAGGGGCAACCATCTATTACCACTCTCTGGCTTCACCACAAAGCCAATTTACTACCTCATTTTGAATGCCAAGTGACTGAACTTTCTTGACCAACCTCCCATCTGGGACCTTGTCAAATGCCTTGTTAAAGTCCATACAGCAAATAAGAATATTACCTTTAAATCCTGTGGACACGTGGCCAAGTGGTTAAGGCATTGGACTAGCAATCTGAAGGCCGTGAGTTTGAGCCCCAGCCGAGGCAACATGTGTTGTGTCCTTGAGCAAGGCACTTAATCACACATTGCTCTACGACAACACTGGTACCAAGCTGTATGGGTCCTAATGCCCTTCCCTTGGACAACATCGGTGTCGTAGAGAGGGGAGACTTGCAGCATGGGCAACCGCTGGTCTTCCATACAACCTTGCCCAGGCTTGCGCCCTGGAGAGTGAAGACTTTCCAGGCGCAGATCCATGGTCTCGCAAGACTAATGGATACCTTTTTACCTTTAAATCCACCAATGGGAATTCTAAGTGACTCTAGGAAATATATTGTTTCTGTGAAGGTATAACAGGTTGCAAATTCTGGAGCAACACTTAAGACTGGAGGTGAAGTCCACAGGTCTGGCAGCATTAATGGAGGGAAATAGACAGTCAAATTTCCAGATTGAGACCCTTCATCTGGACTTGAAACAAAAGGAGACTTAGCCAGCATAAAAATGTAAAAGGGGAAGTTGAGCAAGAACTAGTGTGTTGCAGTGAGGGGTGGTATGCAGATAAGGACTGGAATGTCAAAACTGGGAAGTGATAGTTGGAAGTGACAAAGGGCCAAAGATGATGACATCTGACAAGGAAGGCGATGGAGCCTTCTTCTCCTGGACCCACCTATCACCTGCTAGATCTTGCTCCCTCCATCTTTTTTATACAGGTTAACTCCCCCTTTCTCTCCAGTCCAGTGGAAAAGTTTTGATACAAAACGCTGACTGTCTTATTTCCTTTATAGATGCAGCCTGACATGCTGAGTTCCTTGAGTGTCTCTTATGGTCCCTGTGGTAACACATCCTTTGCAATGAGATAATACATGCAAGGTTGTGACATCACCCTAACCCGAGTATACCATTTAATTCTGTATGTGATACAAAAGCATTTGTGAGGCAAGAGTGTTGCCAGCTATTCAAGCTCAAGAATCATACCACATTACTATAATGCCAAATACATTTAAAGATTATCAAGTTTTCTTCCTCCCCAAAATCTATTAGATTCTTAAGTATTGCTCTGCTTCCCTGATAAAACAGCTGAGTTCCTATTAATGTGCATTGAATTTAATAGGAATCTTATAATTCCTTCCTATGTACTTTTCTGCATTACTAACAACCTTGAGAATTGCTTATTTTCCTGGAGGAATGTAAGAAATTATATATAATTGCCACAGAAACTATAATTGTAAAATTACTGTTATTAGGCAAATGAATTTTGCATTTATGCATAATTCCAAAAACTCTTATCCTGTTCTTACATGCTATCTCAGGAGTTATTTTCATAATGATACAATTACAGCTTTGAACAAAAACAATAATATTTAATGGAAAAATTTACTACTGTTCATAGTCAGATGGACTCCCACTCTAACACACTGAGCTGAATACAAACTAAAACAAATTAATGCTTCCTTAAGTCTTGATTACATGGTTGTAATAAAAACCAAGATTGTGCAATAAGCAGCAATGATAAATCTGATAAAAATTGTAATTTTAAATATGAAATAATAACTGCCAGAAAAACATTCAAAAGATAATGGAATTTGAACAGTGGTACTGAGAAATTGGATCACATAGCAATCATTTTTTAAAAATTTTAATGAATCTCTTTTTTAATCAAAGTAGATGTAAATAAGGTTAAAAGAGTTCAGAGAAAATTTACAAGGATGTTGCTGGGTCTGGAGGACCTGATTCATAAGGAAAGATTGAATAAGTTAGTACTGTATTCTTTAAAACATAGAAGATTGAGAGGAGATTTGATAGAGGTGTACAAAATTATGAAGGATATGAATTGAATAAATGCAAGCAGGCTTTTTCCACTGTGGCTGGGTGGGACTATAACCAGAGGTCATGGGTTAAGGGTGAAAAGTGAGAAGTTTAAGGGGAACACGAGAAAAAACTTCATTCAGAGTGTCAGAAAGTGTGGAATGAGCTGCCAGCACAAGTGGTGCAAGCAAGCTCGATTTAAAGGTGTAAGTGAAGTTTGGATAGGTACATGGATGTACATGGATGGTAGGGGTATGGAACGTTATGGTCCCAGTGTAGGTCAATGGAAGTAACCATATAACCAAATCACCAGATAACAATTACAGCAGGGAAACAGGCCATCTCGGCCCTTCTAGTCCATGCCGAACTATTACTCTCACCCAGTCCCACCGACCTGCACTCAGCCCATAACCCTCCATTCCTTTCCTGGATATCTATCCAATTTAACTTTAAATGACAACATCGAACCTGCCTCAACCACTTCTGCTGGAAGGTCGTTCCACACAGCTACCACTCTCTGCTGTGATCTGCACAAAAAGAATGGGTTGCACTTGAATCCCCGGGGGACCAATATCCTGGCAGGGAGGTTTGCTAAGGCTACTGGGGAGAATTTTAATGAGAATTGCTGAGGGGTGGGAACTGAACTGAAGGGACTGGGGAAGAGGAGGTTGACTCACAAATAGAGAAATCTTGGAGACAGTGTGTGAGGGAGGATAGGCAGGTGATAGAGAAGGGATGCGCTCAGGCCGACGGTTTGAGTTGTGTCTATTTTAACGTAAGCAGTATTGTGAACAAAGCGCATGAGCTTAGAGCGTGGATCGGTACTTGGAGCTATGATGTGGTGGCCATTACAGAGACTTGGATGGCTCCGGGACAGGAATGGTTACTTCAAGCGACAGGCTTTAGATGTTTCAGAAAGGACAGGAAGGGAGAGAAGAGGTGAGGGTGTGACACTGTTGATCAGAGATAGTGTCACGGCTGCAGAAAAGGTGGACGTCATGGAGGGATTGTCTACGGAGTCTCTGTGGGTGGAGGTTAGGAACAGGAAGGGGTCAATAACTCTACTGGGTGTTTTTTATAGGCCGCCCAATAGTAACAGGGATATTGAGGAGCAGATAGGGAAACAGATTCTGGAAAGGTGTAATAATAACAAAGTTGTTGTGGTGGGAGATTTTAATTTCTCAAATGTTGAATGGCATCTCCATAGAGCGAGGGGTTTAGATAAGGTGGAGTTTGTTAGGTGTGTTCAGGAAGGTTTCTTGACACAATATGTAGGTAAGCCTACAAGAGGAGAGGCTGTACTTGATCTGGTATTGGGAAATGAACCGGGTCAAGTGTCAGGTCTCTCAGTGGTAGAGCAGTTTGGAGATAGTGATCATAATTCTATCTCCTTTACAATAGCATTGGAGAGAGATAGGAACAGACAAATTAGAAAAATATTTAATTGGAGTAAAGGGAATTATGAGGCCATCAGGCAGGAAATTGGAAGCTTAAATTGGGAACAGATGTTCTCAGGGAAAGGTACGGAAGAAATGTGGCAAACGTTCAGGGAATATTTGTGTGGAGTTCTGCATTGGTACGTTCCAATGAGACGGAAGATATGGCAGGGTACAGGAATGGTGGTTCTAGTCCAGAAGAAAAGAAAGGCTTACAATAGGTTCAGAGAGCTAGGTAATGTTAGAGATCTAGAAGATTATAAGGCTAACAGGAAGGAGCTTAAGAAGGAAATTAGGAGAGCTAGAAGTGGCCATGAGAAGGCCTTGGCGGGCAGGATTAAGGAAAACTCCAAGGCATTCTACAAGAATGTGAAGAGCAAGTGGATAGGACGTGAAAGAATAGGACCAATCAAGTGTGGTAGTGGGAAAGTGTGTACGAAACCGGAGGAAATAGCAGAGGTACTTAATGAATACTTTACTTCAGTATTCACTATGGAAAAGGATCTTGGTGTTTGTAGTGATGACTTGCAGTAGACTGAAAAGCTTGAGCATGTACATATTAAGAAAGAGGATGTGCTGGAGCTTTTGGAAAGCATCAAGTTGGATAAGTCGCCGGGACTGGATGAGATGTACCCAGTCTACTGTGGGAGGCGAGGAAGGAGATTGCTGAGCCTCTGGCGATGATCTTTGAATCAGCAATGAGGATGGGAGAGGTTCCAGAGGACTGGAGGGTGGCAGATGTTGTTCCTTTATTCAAGAAAGGGAGTAGAGATAGCCCAGGAAATTATAGACCAGTGAGTCTTACATCAGTGGTTGGTAAGTTGATGGAGAAGATCCTGAGAGGCAGGATTTATGAACATTTGGAGAGGCATAATATGATGAAGAATAGACAGAATGGCTTTGTCAAGGGCAGGTTACAAACCTGATTGAATTTTTTGAAGATATGACTAAATCCATTAATGAAGGAAGAGCAGTAGAAGTAGTGTGTAAGGATTTCAGCAAGGCATTTGATAAGGTACCTCATGCATGGCTTATTGAGAAAGTAAGGAGGCATGGGATCCAAGGGGACTTTGCTTTGTGGATCTACAACTGGCTTGCCCTTCTCAGAAGGCAAAGAGTGGTTGTAGACAGGTCATATTCTGCATGGAGGTCGGTGACCAGTGGCGTACCTCAGGGATCTGTTCTGGAACACATACTCTTCGTGATTTTTATAAATGACCTGGATAAGGAAGTGGACGGATGAGTTAGTAAGTTTGCTGATAACACAAGGTTTGGAGGTGTTGTGGATAGTGTGGAGGGCTGTTAGAGTTTACAGCGGGACATTGATAGGATGCAAAACTGGGCTGAGAAGTAGCAGATGGAGTTCAACCCAGATAAATGTGAAGTATTTTGGTAGGTTAAATATGATGGCAGAATATACTATTCATGGTGAGACACTTGGCAGTGTGGAGGATCAGAGGGATCTTGGGGTCTGAGTCCATAGGACGCTCAAAGCAGCTGTGCAGGTTGACTCTGTGCTTAAGAATACATACGGTTTATTGGCCTTCATCAATCGTGGAATTGAATTTAGGAACTGAGAGGTAATGTTACAGCTGTATAGGACCCTGGTCAGACCCCACTTGGAATACTGTGCTCAGTTCTGATCGCCTCACTACAGGAAGGATGTGGAAACCAGAGAAAGGGTGCAGAGGAGATTTACAAGGATGTTGCCTGGATTGGGGAGCATGCCTTATGAAAACAGGTTGAGTGAACTCGGCCTTTTCTCCTTGGAGCGACGGAGGATGAGAGGTGACCTGACAGAGGTGTATAAGATTATGAGATGCATTGATCGTATGGATAGTCAGAGGCTTTTTCCCAGGGCTGAAATGGCTGCCATGAGAGTGCACAGGTTTAAGGTGCTGGGGAGTAGGTACAGAGAAGATGTCAGGGGTAAGTTTTTTTTATGCAGACAGTGGTGAGTGGGTGGAATGGCCTGCCGGCAATGGTGGTGGAGGCAGATACGATAGGGTCTTTTAAGAGACTTTTGGATAGGTACATGGAGCTTAGAAAAATAGAGGGCTATGTCTAACCCTAGTAATTTCTAAGGTAGGGACATGTTTGGCACAACTTTGTGGGCCGAGGGGCCTGTATTGTGCTGTAGGTTCTCTATGTTTCTATGTCCCATTACACTGCACCCATGAGACTGGTGAGCATGGAGGATGACATTGGGGACCTCAGGGTCTCAGAGGAGGAAAATCTTCGGGAGAAGGCATCAGGTTTTCCATTCTTGTAACCAGGGCAGAAGGACAGAGTAAAATTGAATCTTGAGAAAAACAAAGACCAACGAGCTTGACGGGAGTTGAGACACTTGGCAGTACAGATATATTCCCGATTCTTGTGATCCGTCCAGACTAAGGATGGCACTTTGGCTCCCTCCAGCTAGTGCCTCCACTCCTCCAGAGCTAGCTTCACAGCCAGCAGCTCCCGGTTTCGGACATCGTAGTCCCACTCTGTGGGAGTGAGGCAGTGAGAGAAGGTGCAGTGGTGAACCTTCTCATCCTTGGCCGAGTGCTGAGAGAGAACAGCTCCTACACCAATGTCAGACGCATCCACCTCCACAATGAACTGCCGGTCAGTGTCAGGTTGAATGAGGATGGGGGCAGAGGTGAAACATTCCTCCAGATCAGAGTATACTTGTTCAGCAGCAGGGGACCAGGAGAATCTGACAGCCGATGAGGCAAGAGCAGTGAGTGGTGCAGCCAGTGTACTGTAATTTCTCATGAAGCGGCGATAGAAATTAGCAAAGCCCAAGAAGCATTGCAACTCTTGACCTGTCGAAAGTTGGGACCATTCGACCACTGCCTTGACCTTTTGTTGGTCCATCTGAATGGAACTGCCTGAAATTACATACCCAAGGTAGGAGAATGTATTGCAATGAAACTCACATTTCTCAGCCTTCACAAAGAGCTGGTTCTCCGGAAGACACTGGAGAACTCTACAGACGTGACCAGTGTGTTCAGCAAGGGACTTCGAAAAAAATCAAAATGTTGTTGAGATACACAAAAACAAATTGGTTCCCGAGAATGTCATTTACTAGGTCTTGGAAGACGGCAGGGGCTTTGGTGAGACTCATAATGGCCTAAGGTGGTGTTGAAGCCCGCTTTCCACACGTCCCCTTCGCAGATGCGGACAAGATAGTAGGCTTTACGGAGATCAAGCTTGGTGAAAACTGAGGCTCCTTGCAGTAGTTCAAATGCCGAGGTCATGAGCGGAAGAGGGTAATGGTTCTTAACAGTGACTTTATTCAGTCCCTGGTAATCAATGCGTGGACGTAAGGAGCTGTCCTTCTTTTCAACAAAGAAAAAACTGGCACCAGCAGGGGAAGAAGACAGCTGGGTGATGCCTGCAGCCAGATAACACAGAATGTACTTACTCATAGATTCTGTTTTAGGTATGGACAGGGAATACATGCAGGCCTTGGGGGAGATGTGCCAGGCAAGAGGTCAATGGCGCAATCATATGGACGATGTGGCAGTAGGGAAGTGGCCCGGGACTTGCTGAACACAGCCTTGAGGTCCATGTATTCAGGAGGGATGGCACTAAGGTCTGGAAATTCCTTTGGGGGATCTGGGCTTGGAGACAAGGGGATCTGAGCATGGTGGAGGCAGTAGGGGGTGATAGAATGGGCTCCAGACTACAATCGTGCGACTGAGTCAGTCAATATGGGGGTTGTGTTTAACTAACCAGGGATGGCCCAGGACAATGAGAGCTAGAGGGAGTGAATAACATAAAGGGTTAACTGTTCATGCTGGTTGCTGGATCAACTGAAACTCACCGGGGCCGTGACATGGGTGATGTTAGCCAGTCTCTGACTGTTCAAGGCATTGGGCGCCAATGGAGACTGGAGAGTAGACATGAGTGACCTCCTACTGGGCAGTCAAGCCGGAATCGATAAAACACCCCTCTGCACCAACATCGACCAAGATGGAGACTGCTTGCCGTTGGACGCCCCACTCCACAGAAGCGGGTATGAGAGTGAGTGGCGTCGAGGAGGGCCGGACAGGGGTCATGCTCACCAGTACGCCTTGTCCTACTGGTGAGCGCTTGGCTTTTACTGGGCAGGTGGAAATGAAGTGGTCTGGTTGGCCACAGTACAGACAGGAATGGGTGCTGATTCTCCTTTGTCTTTCAGTCGGCGTCTGGCGGGTATGGTCAACCTTCATAGCTTCGGGCTCTGGAATGGGAATTGTAGATGGGGGAAAATGGCAGGGCAATGTAGACTGATGAGGAGCTTGGAACTCACCCAATGCCCCCAGGGACCCTCTGGAACCCCTCCTTTCTGCGACACTGCTGAAGGCGAACATCAATACGGATGGCCAAATCCACCAAGGCTTTAAAGGTGGCAGGAAGGTCCTGGGTGACCAGCTCATCGTTGATGTCTTCGGAGAGGCCATTTAGGAAGGTGTCATACTGTGTCTCCGAGTTCCAGCTGCTGGAGGTGGCTAGAGTCCAGAACTCCACGACGTAATCTGACACAGATCTGCACCCTGGTGCGTTTGCAGCATTTCACAGGCAACCTCTCTCCCATGTCTGCAGCAATCAAATACTTTTCTCATCTCCTCAGAAAATAACTGAAAACTGATGCAGAAAGATGAGCCTGCCTCCCAGACAGCTGTTCCCCATTCTCTCGCCCGACTGGACAGTTGAGTGATGATGTAGGCCACCTTGGCTCGTTCATTCGGAAAGGTTGTTGGTTGTAATTCAAAAATGATGGTGCACTGGGAAAGAAAAGAGCAGCAGGTTCTGGGCTGACATGAGTCCGGAGGAGGCAGTCAGGGCGCTTGGACAGGAGGAGTATGCAAGCACGCGGAGTGCGGGGCAGAAGATGCAGTGGCAGAATGTTGATGAGTGCTCTGGGACAGCTGGAGTGACTGAGTCTGGCCACAAGCTCGGCTACATTGGCAGAAAGCGACTCCACTGCCCTGAACACTGTGTCAGCATCACTCCCCGTTGTTCCAGCGCAGCTCTCAGATGACCGGGTTCTGCTGGATCCATTCTGGCCAGATTGTAATGTCAGGGCGCTGGAGCAGGGATCCAATTGCAGACCCAGTACTGTACACACACTGATATTAATTTAGTAACAAATCTCCAGGTGCAAACCAAGTCAGTGTCAAAGTTCAGGCAGAAATCAAAACATCCAGAGAAATCCAAAAGCCAGAATCGGGCCCCAACAGTTCCAGGATCACAGGCCCCAACAGATCCTGAAACACAGGCTCCGTGAGTTCCTGAATCTTAGACATCAACAGTTCCAGATTCAGCTGCCCCAACAGTTCCTGAATCACAGGCTCCAAGAGGTCTAGTATCACAGGCTCCAACATTTCTAAAAGTACAGGCTCCAATACTTCCACAATCACAAGGCCCAACTGTTCTAGAAGCACAGGATGCAACAGTTATGGAACTGGAAACCCCAACAGTTCCAGAATCACAGGCCCTAACTGTTCCAGAATCACAGGCTGCAACAGTTCCAAAATTACAGCTCTAACAGTCCAGAATCACAGGCTTTAACTGTTCTAGAACCACTGGCTGCAACAGTTCCAGATCGTGGGCCTCAACTGTTCCCCAATCACAGGCCCCAACAGTTCTTGAATCACAGATCTCAACTGTTCCTGAATCAGAGGTCCTAACAGTTCCAGAACCACAGGCCCCAACAGTTCCCAAATTATAGGCTCCAACAGTTCCAGAATCACAGGTCCTAATATTTCCAGGATCGCTGGTCACAACAGTTCCAGAATCATAGGACCCAACAGTTCCAGAATCACAGGCCCCAACAGTTCCCGAATCACAGGCCACTTGTCACCAGCAGCCAACCAGAATAGCCTCCACATTCCAACCCTTTGCCTCCTGCCGACCAGTCAATCTTCTTCCAGCTTAAAATGGTGCTACTGAAGATGTGTGATAGATTACTTGTAAATCATTGGGCAAAAACTTTGATTAAGAACACTACTTTTATCATCTTTCTTGTCATATATTGTGGTGAGCAATCTCCACAAACAGTGAGGAGGCAGGTGGAGGCAAGGCTGATTGAGGGGATGAACCAGGCTAGGGCATTGTGAGGCACAATGTGTTCAGGCCGCTGGGTTTGCAGATGGAATTAATTTCATTTCTGGAGGTGAAGAGAACAATTTGGAGAGGAGTCCATGTGGAAGATTTTCAATGCCTGTCCACCCAACCTGGTTGTATCACTTCAAGCGCCGAGCCGATTTGGTGAGATTGCAACGGCTTTGGGCAGGGCAGCCTGGGCGTATCATGGCACTTGGTTTCGGGTCCTTGAGCATTATTCCACTCATTTGCTGGACAATTTCAACACCAGCCCAGATAGACTGGAAGCATAAGTGTCAGTACACAGGCAAGGCCGGGCTGATTTTGCAAACGTTCATTCCTTTCTCTGGGCAACGGGGATGTGTGCTGATCCGCCTGCTGTGCATTTATGCCTTGTTGGTGTGGAAACTGTAGAACAATAAGACCATAAGACCATAAGACAAAGGAGCAGAAGTAGGCCATTCGGCCCATCGAGTCTGCTCCGCCATTTTATCATGAGCTGATCCGTTTTATCCTATTTAGTCCCACTGCCCTGCCTTCTCACCATAACCTTTGATGCCCTGGCTACTCAGATACCGATCAATCTCTACCTTAAAGACACCCAATGACTTGGCCTCCACTGCTGCCCGTGGCAACAAATTCCATAGATTCACCACCCTCTGACTAAAAAAATTTTTTCACATTTCTGTTCTGAAAGGGCGCCCTTCAATCCTTAAGTCATGCCCTCTCATACTAGACTCCCCCATCATGGGAAACAACTTTGCCACATCCACTCTGTCCATGCCTTTTAACATTCGAAATGTTTCTATGAGATCTCCCCTCATTCTTCTAAACTCCAAGGTTACAGTCCAAGAGCGGACAAACGTTCGCCATATGTTAACCCTCTCATTCCTGGAATCATTCTAGTGAATCTTCTCTGTACCCTCTCCAATACTTGGCTTTGGACCTACTCCGGCTGCTCCAGGAGCAGATCTGGACTCAGTCTGGTTTCGAATGCCGTTGGTTTGCTTCTATTGTCTGTCTGCACAAGGTGGTGCTTTTCCTCTTTCTCTGCACAGTGATTTTTGTTTTTTTGGGTTTTGTTAAATTTGTCTTTTAATTGGGTTATTTGAGTTTCTTGCTTTGTGGCTGCCTATAAGCAGACAAATCTCAAGGTGTATAATTCGTACATTCTTAGATCATAAATGTGTTTTGAATCTTTGAATCTTCTATCCAAGTGACTGCAGAAGCTAAATCTAGAACAACACACGATCAGCAGTCTGAACAACATATGAGGCTACATTTCTGTCTCAGAGACAGTCAATAGGGTGTCAAGGGATTAACCAGTGCTGTCTAATGTTGATTATTATGATTGTTAAGCTGTCCACTTATACTTTATTAGACAACTGGTTAGGTATGTATATAATGTATATAATCAATTATTAACATTATTAGTCTAAAGGCATCTGGAGATGGACTGCAGTAAATAGAACAATGGAAGTTCTGTGGAAAAGTTGTCTGAAGCACAAATCTCCATAGCAGCTTTCTCCCCATCAGTGATAAATAAACCTTCAATGCTTGCAATTGACCTGAAGCACTTGTTTCATTTCCTTCAACAGCCGTCAGCACAAAGCAGTTTTAATCAATGTGTGATATTAAGAGATATCTGATAACATTGGATAGAACAGAAAATAAGAAACCAGACAAATTTCTGGCTCAGTTCTGGAGATTTGCCTCCAGCATAAACTGTAACTCTTTGAGTATAGTTATGTTAACATTTACATGATAATCTAGAAGTTATCATATAGACATCAGAGTCAGTAGTGTGATTATGAACTAGTAACTTACTAGCTAGTAGTTAAACATATGTATAAGTTAATGTAACTACTATACAATAGATTGTCCAATGCACAAAAAAGAGATAAATCCAATCTAGCTAATTACTAACAATCGGTCAATAATCATCAAGGTGCCAACTACAGGGCTATCAAGTGAAACTTGCTGTCTAGTAATCGCTCCAGTTTGCAGTTTCGCCAGAAATACCTTGCTGTAGAGCTATTCATAGCATTGGTTTGAATGACAGTAGGGAGTTCTGGTAAATCTAATCACAGGAACTGTGCTCTGCTGCAGCAGGTACAGCTGTTACCTTGCAGTGCCAAAGGCTCAAATTCGATCCTGACCTGAGATGCTGTCTGCCTGGAGATTTTACGCAATCCCTCTGAGTGCCTGGATTTTCTCTGTATATGTCATTTTCTCCCACTTCCCAGAGATTTATAAGTTTATGGGTCAATTGACTATTATGGTGGAATCTGTGGGGGAAGAGGGCTTGTGGGTTGGTGTGCACGTTCTGAAGAGAAGAAGGGAGAATAACTAAAATTGGATTAATGTAGGATTAGTGAAAATGGGCAGTCCATGTTTGGTACAGGCAAAGTGTGCCGAAGAATTGTTTCCCTCTTTATGATCCAATGGGACAATGCTCCATATGGTTGGTGTAGTACCAGTGCAGAAATTCCTCAGGATAGTGCCCTATGCCCAATTAAATTTGGCTGCTTCATCAATGACCTTCCTTCCATCATGAGGTCAAAAGTCAGATGTTTACTGATGTCTGCACACATTTTGATTCATTTT
The DNA here is from genome assembly GCF_030028105.1 of Mobula birostris. Classification (NCBI taxonomy): domain Eukaryota; kingdom Metazoa; phylum Chordata; class Chondrichthyes; order Myliobatiformes; family Myliobatidae; genus Mobula; species Mobula birostris. The sequence goes on from NC_092376.1 coordinate 96,384,707, forward strand.
CTTACTCCTCAGATGCAGCAGACAAATACCTGCATGCAACAAGACCTCAAAGTTTGGGCAGAGTCAGAAATATGATAGCTGATATTCAGACTATGAAGTGTCAAGCAATGAACTGTGCCAACACCAAAGAACCTAATTGCCAAGCCTTGACATTCAGTCTGAGTACTTCACCATCACAATACTGCAGGTCAATATAGAACAGAAACATAATTGAACAATTAAGTAAGTACAAGACCACCGTTTGGATACCCTTCACCGCTGACTTAGCAAACCCTTTCCTCCATCCACAAGTAACAAGTCATGAGCCTGAAAACATACCCTGCATCATCCTGGACAAACTTACATTAGCACTCCATCCATCACCCTAAACAGTCACTCCCTGCACTGCCTGTGCATATTGGCTGCAGTGTGCTTTATCTACAAAATGCACTGTAGTACTCAACAAGACCATTTGGAACTAACACTGGATATTCATCATCACTGGGTCTAAATCCTGGATCTCTGTCCCAAAAATGATATAGGAGAATTTTACTAGAAAGTCTGCAGCTATTCCAGAAGACAGTTCACCAAGACCTTTACAAGGGCAAGAAATGCCCTTGCTGGTGACACCCAGATTCAAAGTTCACAATAAAATTTTTTGTCAGAGTATGTCACCACATACAACCCTGAGCATACCTGTGAGCATACTTAGCAATTCTGTAGAATATTAACTATAGACAGGATCAATGAACAACAAACTGTGCAAATGCAAATATAAATAAATAGCAATAAATAACAAGTATGAAATAACATAGAACATACAGCACAGTATAGGCCCTTCGGCCCACAATGTTGTGCCAACCCTCAAACCCTGCCTCCCATATAAGCCCCCACCTTAAGTTCCTCCATATACCTGTCTAGTAGTCTCTTAAACTTCACTAGTGTATCTGCCTCCACCACTGACTCAGGCAGTGCATTCCATGCACCAACCACTCTCTGAGTAAAAAACCTTCCTCTAATATCCCCCTTGAACTTCCCACCACTTACCTTAAAGCCATGTCCTCTTGGATTGAGCAGTGGTGCCCTGGGGAAGAGGCGCTGGCTATCCATTCTATCTATTCCTCTTATTATCTTGTACACTTCTATCATGTCTCCTCTCATCCTCCTTCTCTCCAAAGAGTAAAGCCTTAGCTCCCTTAATCTCTGATCATAATGCACACTCCCTAAACCAGGCAGCATCCTGGTAAATCACCTCTGTACCCTTCCCAATGCTTCCACGTCTTTCCTATAGTGAGGCGACCAGAACTGGACACAGTACTCCAAGTGTGGCCTAACCAGAGTTTTATAGAGCTGCATCATTACATCGCGACTCTTAAACTCTATCCCTCGACTTATGAAAGCTAACACTCCATAAGCTTTCGTAACTACCCTATTCACCTGTGAGGCAACTTTCAGGGATCTGTGGACATGTACCCCCAGATCCCTCTGCTCCTTCACACTACCAAGTATCCTGCCATTTACTTTGTACTCTGCCTTGGAGACTTTCCTTCCAAAGTGTACCACCTCACACTTCTCCGGGTTGAACTCCATCTGCCACTTCTCGGCCCACTTCTGCATCCTATCAATGTCTCTCTGCAACCTTTGACAATCGTCTACACTATCTACAACACCACCAACCTTTGTGTTGTCTGCAAACTTGCCAACCCACCCTTCTACCCCCACATCCAGGTCGTTAATAAAAATCACAAAAAGTAGAGGTCCAAGAACACATCCTTGTGGGACACCACTAGTCACAACCCTCCAATCTGAATGTACTCCCTCCACCACCACCCTCTGCCTTCTGCAGGCAAGCCAATTCAGAATCCACCTGGCCAAACTTCCCTGGATCCCATGCCTTCTGACTTTCTGAATAAGCCTACTGTGTGGAACCTTGTCAAATGCCTTACTAAAATCCATTTAGATCACGTCCACTGCACTACCCTCATCTATATGCCTGGTCACCTCCTCAAAGAACTCTATCAGGCTTGTTAGACACAATCTGCCCTTCACAAAGCCATGTTGACTGTTCCTGATCAGACTATAATTCTCCAAATGTCCAGAGATCCTATCTCTAAGAATCTTTTCTAATACCTTTCCCACCACAGACATAAGGCTCACTGGTCTATAATTACCCGGACTATCCCTACTACCTTTTTTGAACAAGGGGACAACATTCGCCTCCCTCCAATCCTCCGGTACCATTCCCGTGGACAACGAGGACATAAAGATCCTAGCCAGAGGCTCAGCAATCTCTTCCCTCACCTCGTGGAGCAGCCTGGGGAATATTCCTTCAGGCCCCGGGGACTTATCCGTCCTAATGTATTTTTAACAACTCCAACACCTCCTCTCCCTTAAAACCAACATGCTCTAGAACATCAACCTCACTCATATTGTCTTCACCATCATCAAGTTCCCTCTCATTGGTAAGGTATCCCCTTTTGCTCAAGACCCTGATGTCTGAAGGGTAGTAACTGTTCTTGAACCTGGTGGTGTGAGTTTTGAGGCTCTTGTACCTTCTACCTGATGGCAGCAGCAAGAAAAGAGCCTGGCCTGGGTGGGTGGGGATCTCTGATGATGGAAGCTGCTTTTCTACTGCAATGTTTCATTCAGATGTGCTCGATGGTTGGGAGGGCTTTACCCATGATATACTGGGCTGAATCTACTACCTTTTGTAGGATCTTCTGCTCAGAGGAATATTTTAATAATGTAATTCCAATAAAATGAATAAGTGTGACCTATATATAATATGCAATTATATACCTCTACCTTGATTACGTCCCTTCAACCATTACCCTCCATCTTCTATGCGCAAGCAAGTTCTGAATCGAAACAGTCAATTTGCTGCGAACCCCATGTCTTATGGATTAGCCTCCCATGAGGGAGTTTGTCAAATTCCTTACTAAAATCAACACAGACAACGTCCACTGCCCTACCCTCATTGATCTCTCTTGTCACCTTGTCAAAAAACTCAATCAATTTGGTAAGACATGACCTGCCACACAAAAAGCCAAGCTGGGACTCCCAAATTAGGCCATGGGTTTCCTAATGCTCATATATCCTATCCCTAAAAATTTTCTCCAGAATTTCCCTGTAACTGACAAGTGACTCACTGGGCTATTGTTCCCAGGATCTTCCTTCATTCTCTTCTTAAATAGAGGTACAACATTAACCACTCGCAGTCCTCCGGGACCTTGGCTGTGGCTAGAGAGGACACGAAGATGTGGTCATGGGCCCAGCAATCTTGTCTCTTGCCTCCTTCAATAACCTGGGGTAAATTCCATCAGGCTCCGGAGACTTGTCTACCTTAATACTCTATTGGAGGCCCAACATTTCCTCATCTTGAGCTTGAAATGCTCTAACGTATTTATAGACTCAGCACTGATCTCCTGGTCATGTCATTTTCCTTGGTAAATACTGAAGCAAAGTACTCATTAAATACCTCACTCACATTCTCTGCAACCAAGCAAACGTTCCCTCCACTTTATCGCTGAGTGGCCCCTCCTCTCCTTAGTTATCCTTTTGCTCTTGATGTATGCCAGAATCAGAATCAGGTTTAATATTGCCAGCATATTTTGTGAAATATATTAACTTAGCAGCAGCAATACAATGCAATACATGATAACATAAAAAATAAAGTAAATCAATTACAGTAAGTATATAAGCAATACACACAAAAAATGCTGGTGAATGCAGAAGGCCCGAAACATCGATTGTACCTCTTCCTATAGATGCTGCCTGGCCTGCTGCGTTCACCAGCAGTTTTTGTGAGTGTTGCTTGAATTTCCAGCATCTGTAGATTTCCTCGTGTTTGCGTTTTTAAATTCACTACTGCGAAACCTCTTCCAATGATGCCTACACTGAAGAAGTTTAAATCCTCTCTTCGATGGAGTTTAGTGAAACAATCTCTCACTGCTCCCCATCTATAATTTCTTCTGCCCTTCAACTTTTTGACCACATTTTGACTCAGACTCGCTTTTACAGCCTTCCTTGGAACGTGTCTCTGCCCCCAACTTACTCCAGTTGGCTTTAGGATTCGTTTTTGAGCCTCTCAATTTGGACCTTCTGAGGATCCCAGGTACTCACATTTTATTGACTCTGCCTCTCGCCGCTTCTCCCGTCAAGCTCTGAAGGCGACTCTCTCTGCCATGAGGAGGTACTTGGCGTCCCTATTCCAGACCCTTCCACACCTTCGGGACACTTCCTTTGCCGTCTGTAATGAACCTGCCCGTTATTTCATCTTCCGTCAGATCCATGCCTGCAATCGGCTTTTCCTTGACTTTGTCATGTTAGGCAAGGATCGCAAGATCTTACATCTGTAGACTCCAGAACCTGCTGGCCCCGATGCTAGCAGACATGAACTTCAGATTGCGGCCTCTGCCATTGATCTTGCCGGCTCCAGCACCCCAGGGCAGATTCAAAACCCGGACTCCAGCACTATCAATGCGGGCTCCAACGACCATGGACATCTTCAAAGAAATTGCACAACCTACAGCTGCGACTCCAGCCTTGAACTCCAGGCCGGGTCTTTATGTGCTGCTATTGTGACTCCTGTCTCCCCTTCCCCCACCACCACTCTGCAATCCCGTCTCCCTGAGATCCCACTGTCAGCTCCTGGGCCCTCAGAGGCTCCATCTTCCTCTCAACCCAACCCTCCCCTCTCCACTGACACCCCCAGCCTCCCCCCGCCGATCCCAGCTCTCATCCGTGCTGGGTCTTTACTATCCCCTCCGACCTTCTTCTCTGTGAGGTACAGCGATCTGTCCTCAGTAAGGACTTTATCTTTGTACCCCTTTGCCCACACCTCAGTGAGTTCATGTTCACCATGACGCAGAACTCTTCTTCCACCAGCTCCGTCTCCGAGCCTACTTCTTCGGCAAGGACTCTTCCACCCCCACCAATGACCCCTTCTCCCGTCTTCAACCCTCCTCCTCTTCATGGACACCCCGCTGTGGTCTTCTGTCTGCTCTGGATCTCTTTATTGCTAACTGCCGATGGAACATCAGCCGTCTCGACTTCACCACACCTTGTTCCCATTCCAATCTCACTCCACTTTCAAATCTCTTACCATCTCTTCTTTCAGTTAGTCCTGATGAAGGGTCTCAGCCTGAAACATCGACTGTACCTTTTCCTATAGATGCTGCCTGGCCTGCTGCGTTCACCAGCATTTTTTGTGTGTGTTGCTTGAATTCCCAGCATCTGCAGATTTCCTCGTGTTTACAGTAAGTATATATGTGTGTATTAAATAGTTACATTAAAAATAATTCAAAAACAGAAATAATAAAAGTGAGATGGTGTTGACGGGTTCAATGTCCATTTAGGAATCAGATAGCTGAGGGGAGTAAACTTTTCCTGAATGGCTGAGTGTGTGCCTTCAGGTTCTATACTTCCTTCCTGATGGTAACAATGAGAAGAGGGCACATCCTGGGTGATGGGGTCCGTAATGATGGACACCACCTTTCTGAGGCACTGCTCCTTGACGAAATCTTGGATAGTACAGAGGCTGGTACCCAAGATGAAACTGACTAATTTTATGAATTTCTGTAGGTTCTTTTGATCCCAAGCAGTAGCCCCCGCACCCCCCCCCCCCCCCGAATTCCAAACAGTGATGCAGCCTGTCAGAGTGCTGCCCATGGTACATCTGTAGAAGTCTTTGAGTATCTTAGGTGACAAACCTAATCTCCTCGAACTCCGAGTGAAATATAATTGCTGTCTTGCCATCTTTATAGCTGCATTGATATGATTGGGCCAGGTTAGATCCTTGGATAACTTAACAGCCAGGAACTTGGAGCTGCTCACTCTCTCCACTTCTGATCCCTCTCTGAGAATTGGTTCATGTTCCCTCCTCTTACCCTTTCTGAAGTTCACAATCAGCTCTTCTGTCTTACTGCTGTTGAGTACAATGTTGTAGCTGCAACACCACTCGACTAGCTGGAATATCTCACTCCTGTCTGCTCTTTCAACTCCATCTAAGATTCCACCAACAATGGTTGTATCATCAGAAAATTTATAGACGGTATTTCAGCTATGCCTACTCTCTCTTTACCCACACAGTCATGGATAAAGAGAGAGTAGAGCAGTGGGCTAAGCACACACCCCTGAGGTGCACCAGTGTTGATCGTCAATGAGGAGGAGACATTAATACCAATCTTCGCAAGTTGTGGTAAAATGTGTATATAAAATGCATTAGGATTCACCTTAATACCACTTGCCAAGGACTTTTCATGGCCTCTCCTAGCTTTCCTAATTACCTTCTTTAGTTCTTTTCTGGCTTCTTTATAATCCTCAAGTGCTTCGTTTGATTTTAACTTCCTTTTTCTTCTTGACTAAATTCATCTTCTCTCTGGACATCCAAGTTCTTTTATCTATCCATCCCCGTACCTCCTTCTAACAGGAACATACCTTTCCTGTACTCTGTGCAATTGATCTTTAAATACCCTCCACATGTCTGATGTGGACTTGCCAGAGAAAAGGTGTTCCCAATTAAAGCTTCTCAGTTCCTGCCTAATGCCCTTGTAATTTGCTCTACTTAATTTAAAACTCTCCCACAAGACCATCCCTATCCTTACTGATAGCTATCCTGAAAGTTCAGAAGTTGTGGTCACTGTTCCCTAACCGATCACTCACTGAAAGGTCAATCACCTGGCCAGGCTCATTACAAAAACACCAGGTCCAGTATGGCTCCTTCTCCCATTGGACCGTTCAGATATTGATTTGGGAAACCTTACTGGATACACTCAATTAGGGAATTAGGGCATTAGGGAACCAGGGATGCAGCTCAATGACCTTTGTCTGGTCAGGGAAAATGAGGAAGTGATAGAGAGGCGCTATTAGCAGATAGTCACACTGGGACCTGGGGAGACAGATAAGTGGATAACAGTCAGGAGAGGGAAGGGTAGGAGTCAGAGGCTAGAAAGCATCCCTGTGGCTGTACACCTTGACAATAAGTATTCCTGCTTGAGTACTGTTGGGGGGAGTGGCCTACCTGGGGGGAGGAACAGTGGCCGTGCCTCTGGCACAGAGTCTGGCCCTGTGGCTCAGAAGGGTAGGGAAAAGAAGGGGAAGGCAGTAGTGATAGGGGACTCTATAGTTAGGGGTTAGACAGGCTATTCTGTGGACGCAGGAAAGAAGCACGGATGGTAGTTTGCCTCCCAGGTGCCAGGGTCCGGGATGTTTCTGATCGTGTCCACGATATCCTGAAGTGGGAAGTTGAACAACCAGAGAGAGGTAGTGGTACATATTGGTACCAACGATATAGGCAGGAAAAGGGAGGAGGTCCTGAAAACAGACAACAGGAGGTTTGGAAGGAAGTTGAGAAGCAGGACCACAAAGGTAGTCATCTTGGGATTACTGCCTGTGCCACGTGACAGTGAGTATAGGAATAGAGTGAGGTGGAGGATAAATGCGTGGCTGAGGGATTGGAGCAGGGGGGCAGGGATTCAGATTTCTGGATCATTGGGACGTCTTTTGGGCTAGGAGTGACCTGTACAAAAAGGACAGGTTGCACTTGAATCCCAAGGGGACCAATATCCTGGCGGGAAGGTTTGCTAAGGCTGTTGGGGAGAGTTTAAACTAGGATTGCTGGGGGGTGGGAACCAAACTGAAGTGACGAAGGAAGAGGTGGTTGGTTCACAAATAGAGAAAGCTTGAAGACAGTGTGAGAGGGAGGATAGGCAGGTGATAGAGAAGAGACACGCTCAGACTAGTGGTTTGAGATGTGTTTATTTTAATACAAGAGGTAGTATGTATAAAGCGGATGAGCTTAGAGTGTGGATCAGTACTTGGAGCTATATTGTGGCCATTACAGATACTTGGATGCTCAGGGGCAGGAATGGTTACTTCAGGTGCCAGGCTTTAGATGTTTCAGAAAGGCAAAGGAGGTGGGGGTGTGGCAATGTTGATCAGAGATAGAGTCGTGACTGCAAAAAGGGAGGAAGACATGGAGGGATTGTCTACAGAGTCTCTGTGGGTGGAAGTTAGGAACAAGAAAGGGTCAATAACTCTACAGGGTTTTTTTTATAGACCACCCAATAGTAACAGTGATATCGAGGAGCAGATAAGGAGACAGATTCTGGAAAGGTGTAATAATAACAGAGTTGTCGTGATGGGAGATTTTAATTCCCAAATATCGATTGGCATGTCCCTACAGCGAGGGGGTTAGATGGGGTGGAGTTTGTTAGGTGTGTTCAAGAAGGTTTCTTGACACAATATGTAGATAGGACTACAAGAGGAGAGGCTGTACTTCATCTGGTATTGGGAAATGAACCTGGTCAGGTGTCAGATCTCTCAGTGGGAGAGCATTTTGGAGATAGTGATCACAATTCTATCTCCTTTACCATAGCATTGGAGAGGGATAGGTACAGAGAATATGGGTGCAATATTGCTTAGCGCTGTGATGTAAGGTTCAGTAGGGTCACAGCCTCAGGGAAGAAGCTCTTCCTGTGCCTGCTGGTGTGGGAGCGGAGGCTCCTGTAGTGCCTACTGGATGGGAGGAGAATGAAAAATCCATGGTTGGGGTGAGATGCATCCTTGATAATGCTTTTCGCCCTGCCCAGGCAGCATTTATGATAGATGTTCTCAGTGGTCGACAATTGGGTGCCGATAATCCGCTGGGCAGTTTTCACTACACACTGGAGTGCTTTGCGATCCAATACGGGACAATTGCCATACCACACTGAGATGCAGTTGGTGAGTATGCTTTCAATGGTACAGTGGTAAAAGTCTGTCAGTATCCTGGGACAGAGGTGAGCTATCTTGATGCTCCGCAGGAAGTAAAGGCACTGATGCACCTTTTTGATCAGGATAGAGGAGTTCAGGGACCAGGTGAGATCCTCGGAAATGTGGACACCAAGGAATTTGAAGCTTGGTACACGCTCCACTACAGCTCCGGTGATGTAGATGGGGACGTGAGTGTGGCTCCTAGAAGGCCTGATGTCCACAATGATCCCCTTGGTCTTCTGGGTGTTAAGAACCAGGTTGTTGTCGGCGCACCATGCGGCCAGGTGCTGGACCTCGTCCTGTAGGCCGTCTCGTCATCCCCTCTGATCAGGCCAACCACTGTGGTGTCGTCTGCGAACTTGATTATGGAGTTAGAACCGTGTACAGGAACGCAGTCATAAGTGAAAAGGGAGTACAGAAGAGAGCTCAGCACACAGCCTTAGGCACGTCGGTATTCAGGGTGTGAGTGGAGGAGGAGAGGTTGTCTAACTTAACTGATTGGGGTCTGTTAGTCAGAAAGTTCAAGGTCCAATTGCAGAGGGATGAGCTGATACCAAGCTGGCAAAGTTTGGCGATCAGCTTGGAGGGGATCACAGTATTGAATGCTGAACTAAAGTCAATGAACAGCATTCTGACGTAAGAGTTAGGGCTGTCCAGGTGGGTCAGGGCAGAATGAAGTGCCGTGGAAATGGCGTCCTCTGTTGACCTGTTGGTGCGATAGGCAAATTTATGAGGGTCCAGGGTAGTGGGCAGACAGGATTTCAGATGTGATAGAACCAGTCTCTCAAAGCACTTTGCAACGATGGGGGTGAGTGAAACTGGACAGAAATCATTCAGGCCCATGGCAGTGGAATGCTTTGGCACTGGCACGATGGTGGCGATCTTGAAGCTTGTGGGGACAACTGCCTGGGCCAGGGACAGATTAAGAATGTCCGTGAAGACCCCGGCCAACTGCCCTGCACAGACTCTGAGCACTTGGCCAGGTATTCCATCCAGACCAGCTGCCTTCCGTACATTCACCCTGCTCAGGGTGGCGCAAACATCGCAGGTGGAAAGTGAGAAAGGCAGTTCACCAGGTGGGAGACCCGCTTTGAGGGTGACCTCCTTGTTCTCTCGGACAAAGTGAGTGTAGAAATAATTGAGCTCGTCAGGGAGGGAAGCAGAGCTGGAATGGGGCACAATACTAGGTGGTTTGAAGTCTGTAATGACCTGTATGCCATACCACATGCGCCGGGGGTCCGAGGAGTTGAAATGCTCCTCGATTCTCTGTTTGTATATGTGTTTAGCCTGAGAGATTCCCCTCCTCAGGTTGGCCCTGGTTGAGCTGTAAGCCTCCCGGCCTCCAGACCTGAAGGCTGAATCTCTGGCTTTGAGCAGGAGGCGAACTTCTCTGTTCATCCATGGTTTCTGATTGGGGAAAACTTTTATTTGTTTTTGTGATGTCACTCTATCTACACACTTGTTGATGTGCTCAAGGACAGAGTTGGTAATCTGAGAGTCTGTGGTGGCCTGGGCAGCAAGCGCACTCCGGTCTGTGTGCTGGAATTGGTGCTGAAGAGCAGAGTCAGCACCCTCCAGCCAGATCTTCAAAGTCTTCATTGTGGGTTTCTCACGTTTTATGACCGGGCTATACTTGGGAAGCCGAAACAATGAAAGATGATCCGACTGTCCCAGGTGGGGGAGGGTAGTGGCTTTGTAAGCGTCAGCCACATTTGTGTAGACATAATTTAAGGTTTTATTACCCCTTGTGGTGCATGATACATTTTGGTAAAATCTTGGAAACACAGTACGTAGGTTACAATGATTAAAGTCCCCAGCAACAATAAAGGCACCATCTGGATGCAATGTCTGCAGTTTGCTAATAGCGGCGCTGAGGTCTTTCATGGCTACTTTAGCATTAGCATCCGGAGGTACATAAACTACGACAGCATTGATGCATGTAAACTCCCGAGGTTGATAAAAAGGTCTGCACTTAATCAGGTATTCCAGATCAGCAGAGCAATAAGTGTAAGCAATGGTAGTTAGTACACCATGATTGATTCACGTAGATGCATAAACCACCTCCCCTACTATTACCTGTCTCTGTTGCAGCTCTGTCAGCCCTGAAGACCGTGCGCCCTTCCAGTTCCAACACGTTGTTTGGGACATCACTGTTTAGCCACGTCTCCGTAAAAAACATTATGTTGCAATGCATAAGCCTTCCTTGTATGAGGGTCCAAGTCCTTAGGTTTCTAAACCTTCAAAAAGCTGGTACATTAATCAATCATTCCTGCCCCTCTTTCAATCAAGTTTCAGTAATGGCTACAAGATTGTAGTTCCATGTACTGCTCTGAGCATTAAAATATACACACTTCAAACTATCCAATCCGTCATACCTGTTATTTCAAGTTTGCCTTTCAGTACTTTCCCTGACATCTGCTTTCTGGTCTGATCCTTCTCTTACAGACCTGGGTCTCTGGTTCCCAGCCCCCTGCAAAACCTGTTTAAATTCTACCGAGTATATCAGCAAACCTTCTCACTAGGATATTGGTTCCCCTCCAGTTCAGATGCAACCCGTCTCTTAAGCATATCAGCTTTCCCCAGTAAAGATTCCAATGATCCAGGAATTTGAAATCCCATCCCCTGCATCATCTTCGCAGCCACTCACTCATTCATCCATGCAATCACCCCATTCCTACTTACAGTGGACCACGGCACTGGGAGTAATCCAGAGATTACAACCTTGGAGATCCTTCTCTTCAACCTCTTTGATAACTCTATACTCACTGTGTAGGAGTTTTTCCCCTTTTCTACTTATGCAATAGGTATCAATATGCATCACAACCTCTCGCTGTTTCCCCTCCCCCTTGGTGTTCCTCTGGAGTCAGTATTGGGACCACTGCTTTTCACATAGTTTGTCATTCATTTAGATAATGGAATTCATGGCTTTGCAGCAAAGTTTGCAGATGGATGATACGAAGATAAGTGGAGGGGTCGGTAGTGCTGAGGAAGTGATGTCATTACAGCTAGACAGAGACAAATTGGAAGAATGGGCAAAAAAATGGCAGATGAAATACAGCATTAGGAAAGGTATTATAATTCATTTTGATTAAAGGAACAATAGTACGGACTATTATCTAAATGGGGAGAAGGTTCAAACATCAGAGGTGCAGAGGGACTTAGGAGTCTTTGTGCAAGACTCCCAGAAGGTTAATTTACAGCTTGAGTCAGTGGTAAAGAAGGCAAATGCAATGTTGGCATTTATTGCAAGAGGAATAGAATGTAAAAGCAAGGAGATATTGCTGAAGCTTTATAGGACACTAGTTAGGCTGCACTTAAAGTATTGTCAACAGTTCTGGGCCCCAAATCTCAGAAAGGATATGCTGTCATTGGAGAGAGTCCAGAGGAGGTTCATGAGGATGATTCCAGGAATGAAGGGGTTAACATACGAGAGGCATTTGGCAGCTTTGGGCCTGTACTCACTGGAACTTAGAAGAATGCGGGGGATCTCATTGAAACTACCAAATGTGGAAAGGACTAGGTAGGGTGATTGTGGAGAGGACGTTTCCTATGGTGGGGGTATCCAGAACTAGAGGGCACAGCCTCAAAATTAAAGGGTGACCCTTTAGAACAGAGGTAAGAAGTAATTTTTTAAGTCAGAGAGTAGTGAATCTGTGTAATACTCTGCCACAGACTGCGGTGGAGGCGAAGTCCGTGCTTGTATTTAAGGTGGAAGTTGATCGTTTCCTGATCAGTCAGGGCATCAAAGGATATGGTGAGAAGGCAGGTGTATGGGGTTGAGTGGGATCCATGATCAGCCATGATGGAATGGCGGAGCAGACTCGATGGGCTTTATGGCCTAATTCTGTTCCTATGTCTTATGGTCTTATGGTCTAATATCCTGCAGCCACTCCAATATATCATGGAATCTAGAACCCGGGAGGCAACACACCATTTTGGTGTCTCTTTTGCGAACATAGAATCTCCCTTCTGTCCCTATTATTATCGTGTTCCCTATAACTACCAAAGTGTCTGACTTTATTTTCCCTGTTGAGCCTCAGAGCCAGCCACAGTGCCACCAGCTTGGCTGTTGCTGCCATGATCTGATGACTCAACCCCCTCCCCCAGCAGTGTCCAAAGAGGTATACTTGTTGATGAGGGGAATAGCTACAGGGGAACCCTGAACTGAACTTCTTAATCCCCTTACTACTCCTGGCTATCCATCTGCTGTCCAAAGCCTGTTCTCTGGGTGTGACCACCTCTTCAAAAGTCTTGTCTATAATATCTTCAGCTTCCCAAATGATCCTGAGTACATCCATAAACACGAGGAATTCTGCAGATGCTGGAAATTCAAGCCACACACATCAAAGTTGCTGGTGAACGCAGCAGGCCAGGCAGCATCTCTAGGAAGAGGTACAGTCGACGTTTCGGGCTGAGACCCTTTGATGGATATTTATTTATATACACACATTGTTTCTCTCTCTCTCCTTTTTCTCCCTCTGTCCTTCTGACTATACCCCTTGCCCATCCTCTGGGTTTCTTTTTTTCCCCTTCCCCTCCCCCTTTTCCTTCTCCATGGACCTCCTGTCCCATGATCCTCTCATATCCCTTTTGCCAATCACCTGTCCAGCTCTTGGCTCCATCCCTCCCCCTCCTGTCTTCTCCTATCATTTTGGATCTCCCCCTCCCCCTCCCACTTTCAAATCCCTTACTCACTCTTCCTTCAGTTAGTCCTGACGAAGGGTCTCGGCCCGAAATGTTGACTGACTACATCCAGCTGCGGCTCCAACTCCTCGACCCGATCAGTCAGGTGCTGAATTTGGCTGCACTTCCCACAGATGTAGTCATCTGGTATCCTGAATTCCCACATCTGACGGGAGGAACATTCCATCCTGACTAGTCTGTACCAAAAAAGAAAAAAAGCTTACCTCTTCTTCATTGTGCCTTCACCAAAGCCAAAGCCAAAGCCTTCACGATCTATCACTAGCCCACTCTGACAGTTGCTGCTCTGCTTACACCTACCCTTCTTTTATTTACAGCTGAGTTTCAGCCTCCGACGATGACACTTTATTCTGCATTGTTATTCTCTTACCTCATTCTAGTTCAATGTAATGATTTGATCTGTATAAACAGTGTGTAAGACAAACTATTCACTGTACCCTGGTACATGTGAAAATACTCCAGTGTAACCTCACCATTTGCCAGACAACGTTATTCTCATATTCAAATTCTCTCTTAATCAAAGCATACCATACCATTTGTCTTTCTAATTACCAGTTACACCTATCTTTTGGCTTACAGTGACTTGTGTAAAAGCACACCTGGTTCCCTTTGAGAATATTAACATTGAGGCACAGCGGGGCAGAAGTTAGTATTGAAGACTCACAGCTCTAAAATTTGTATCCAACCATGGCTCTACAATGTCTGTCTGGTGTTTACAAGTTCTCTGTTTAACTCTGTGGGTTTCCATGTCCTCCATTTTTCTCCCACAATCCAAAAACTCATGGTTAATTAGCCAGGTTAAGTATATTGCCATAGCAGATGGCTGCTACGAGAATGTTGTGAGGGGGTGCAGAATTAGTTGATGACGAAGGGTAAAAAGTGAGATTAGTGCAGATAGATGCTTGAAATTTGGCATGCCTTATGAAAACAGGTTGAGTGAACTCGGCCTTTTCTCCTTGGAGCAATGGAGGATGAGAGGTGACCTGATAGAGGTGTATAAGATGATGAGAGGCATTGATCGTGTGGATAGTCAGAGGCTTTTTCCCAGGGCTGAAATGGTTGCCACAAGAGGACACAGGTTTAAGGTGCTGGAGAGCAGGTACAGAGGAGATGTCAGCAGTAAGTTTTTTACTCAGAGAGTGGTGAGTGCGTGGAATGGGCTGCCGGCAATGGTGGTGGAGGCGGATACGATAGGGTCTTTTAAAAGACTTTTGGATAAGTACATGGAGTTTAGAAAAATAGAAGGTTATGGGTAAACCTATTAACAACTTTGTGGGCTGAAGGGCCTGTATTGTGCTGTAGGTTTTCTATGTTTCTATGTAACAATGTGAGCCAAAGTACTTACTTTGGTTCTGTGATGCAATGAGTACCCAATCTACCACCATCTAACAAATACTTTCTCTTTTGCACATCTAAGTGGATAAACATATAATTTTCCACATTATATTTTATCTGTCATGTTCTTGTCATCCATTCAACTTGTCCATGTCATTTTGATGCCTCTTCACTTTCTTTAGATTGACCATTCCAGTTAGTTTTGTATCAGCAGCAAATCTGGATATTCTGTAGCCTCAGTCAAATGCTTAAAAGAGATTGTAAAAAGCTAAAGATCAAGCACTGATCCCTGACGTAACCTACGTATAAGTTACAGCCCAATAACATGAGAGCAATCTGTTTATTTGCTATAATTGCTTTCTCCTAAATTTCAACCACTTCCATGGTTTTTAACTTTGAACTAAATGTACAGGGTGTTTCGGAGTGGAAGGATCAGTGAGGCAGTATGTAAATGCTATGCTTCCTCTGAGCCGGACGTTATCGCTACCAGGTGTGGAGCTAAACAAGGCACGACAGTTGAAATGGGAGTTCATTTTATTTCATAAAGCTGACATTCATTGTGAAGCTGAACACTCTGAAAATAACAATTACCTGCTGTTGTCATGAAGAAAATGCAATTGCAAAGAAATGGTAACAAAAAGGAATGACTTTGCAGCAGGAAATCACAAAACACAAAAAGGTAATCACAAAGAAGTGGCAAAAGAAATATAGCCAGAAAAATATCTGCAATAATTAGAGAAATCATCTTTATCCTCCCTTAATTACCTAATTTACTTACACACATTATTAAAATGAATTGACATTTTAATATTCCATAGGTAGTTTGCATAACACAGTTTACGAAGAAAATAATGAACCAAACTCTTTAACAATCTGCTCTCCACAATTACAGCTAAGACTCCCAAAGTAACATCAATCTAGAACAGACTAATTAAGTTTGGGTTGATAATCATTTATTCTCCTATTGCCTCAGAGCAATTCTTATATTAGAGAAAGTTACTTTACTCAAATCAAATAAGCTGACTAAGTATTATATTTATAAGAAACTTTAGCCATCAGTCAATTAATCCATCATTTTCTCCAGACAGCAATGTGTAAATGGCATATTATATTACCAACCTTTTAGGAACTAAGTGATTAAATTATGTCTGAAAATTTATTGACAGCCTCACTAATTCTTTTATTATGAGTAAATATGGAAATCTCTACATGTCAGAGTAGAAGAATAAATGTAATGGGATGGATGAACTTATTATGCTATCCTTACTTATTGGACATATAATGACATGCATTTTTAAGAGTTAAGTACTTTGCATAATCTCTTAAATTTTATTCTCCTTTATTATTTGAACTAAATGGCAGGATTTTTCTAAATCGAGAACATATCATGGATAGATATGGTCTACTATGAGAATGAGTGAGCTGGAGTCAGTAGTGACTCTGAATGACATAGTACAATTGACCTCAACTCTCATGGGCTTAGGAGAATGGGTCTGCTCTCAGAGATCACGATCGATTGTGAGCACATGTGGGAGGTCAGAGAGAACACAAACGGGCACTGCTGCTGTGAAGAGAGATCAGGTGAATAACAGCATGTAGCTACCACCTTTGACAGATCGTGAGCTGATGTCTTTAGGACAATATGAGAGCATAAGCAGAAAAAATTGTCAGTTTGGGCAATCAACTCACCAGTAACATTCCATTGTGGATGTGAAGGCAATTTTATCTATACAACTTGCATGGTACCATAAAAGACTTCTTCAACAGCATCTTCTAAATTCACAAAGAAGGGAAAGAGTGAGAAACAAACAAAGCAAAAGAATATAAGCTGACATAAAAGTAGGCCATATGGTCCTTCAAAACTATACCCATTATTTTAAGGTAATCCATTCTGTCCACTTCTCCTCTCCTTTCATTTAGTCTTGTAACTCCATAATCTATCTGTATACCTCCTAAACTATGTACAATGAAGTGCCAAGGGCAGCACACCTCAATGATTCCTTTTATTAGTCTACAGAACATTCATGCTCCAAATACCTTTGCGATTCATAAATTCTGACAAACTTTGGTATTGTTATATCTTCTCCAGAATAAGTTTGATCTTGGTGGAATCTGCCTGTCCCCGGACTCATGGTAATAATTGGGAATTTGAAACTGCAGTTCAGAAACCCAGTTTCCAGAATTGTTCTGGGGATTTTGACAGAAGGTGATGGCATGAAAACTTCCCTTTCACTAAAATGATTTTAAGTGTAGAAAGCTCAGTGAGAATTAAAAAATAATTGAAAGTAAAATAAATGATTAAAATTAAAAGATATTTAAAAATATATTCAATTAATTGCCACAGATAGCTGTGGAGGCCAAGTCATTGGATATATTTCAAACAGAGGTTGATAGGTTCTTGATTAGTAAAAGTCTCCAGTGTTACAGGGAGATGGCAGCAGAATGAAAGGAAGAAAAATCAGACATGATGGGATGGTAGAATAGACTTGATGGGCTGAATGACCTAATTTTCCTCCTATGACTTAAGGTCAAAGTAGAAGCAGTTATAAATTGCAAAAATACATTGAACAAAAAGATTGTTTTGAAAATTACTTTCTCTTTTATCTCCAAAATTACAGACCTGCAGTACTCAGTGAAAATAAAATGGACTTCTATCACACATCAGGATATTTTATGCATAACATCGGAGAGAAGATTCCCTGATGTGATGGTGGAGAGTCCCATCAAAACTTGCCCAAGTAGCTGGACCTAACATGGAGTCCAATGAAGAGTGTTATAAGAGTGCCATTGCCTGTTTCCCAATCAGGACTATGGACTCTCTCTGGCAAGACATCGTGGTTGACGAAGCTGTCATGCACACCTCTTCTATTTCCTTACTTCTACTCTTACCCGACAATCCTTTCCTCCAGACCCCATCCAAGGTATTGTTTTCCCCTGGTCATTATTGATCAGCCATATGCAGAATAAAGAAAAATAGATACAATGCTAACTCAGATAACAATACGTGGTTGTAAAGTGAACAGCCCTTTGCTATCTGTAGTTGAGGGTGGCGTAGTATTCTATTCCATGATCCAGTCTAAAATTGGCCTTGATCAATATTCTGCAATTTCCTTTAAAAATAATCAGATAATGCCAAAGATGCAAACAAAACTCAAAAGACAGATGATGATGAAGCAGGTCAACTAGTGGAGTGGCATCACAGCAGCAACTTTGAATTCAAGACAGGTCATATTCTGCATGGAGGTCGGTCACCAGTGGAGTGCCTCAGGGATCTGTTCTGGGACCCTTACTCTTCATGATTTTTATAAACGACCTGGATGAGGAAGTGGAGGGATGGGTTAGTAAGTTTGATGATGATGCAAAGATTGGAGGTGTTGAGGATAGTGTGGAGGGCTGTCAGACATTATAGCAGGACATTGATAGGATGCAAAACTGGGCTGAGAAGTGGCAGAATTCAACCCAGATAAGTGTGAACTGGTTTATTTTGGTAGTTCAAATATGATGGCAGAATATAGTATTAATGGTAAGACTCTTGGCTGTGTGGAGGATCAGAGGGATCTTGGGGTCCGAGTCCATAGGATGCTCAAAGCAGCTGCGCAGGATGACTCTGTGGTTAAGAAGGCATACGGTGTATTGGCCTTCATCAATTGTGGAATTGAATTTAGGAGCCATGAGGTAATGTTGCAGCTATATAGGACCCTGGTCAGACCCCACTTGGAGTACTGTGTTCAGTTCTAGTCACCTCACTACAGGAAGGATGTGGAAGCCATAGAAAGGGTGCAGAGGAGATTTACAAGGATTTTGCCTGGATTGGGGAGCATGTCTTACGAGAATAGGTTGAGTGAACTTGGCCTTTTCTCCTTGGAGCGACGGAGGATGAGAGGTGACCTGACAGAGGTGTATAAGATGATGAGGGGTATTGATTGCGTAGATAGCCAGAGGCTTTTTTCCAGGGCTGAAATGGTTGCCACAAGAGGACACAGGTTTAAGGTGCTGGGGAGTAGGTACAGAGGAGATGTCAAGGTTAAGTTTTTTTTACTTAGAGAGTGGTGAGTGCGTGGAATGGGCTGCCGGCAACGGTGGTGGAGTTGGATATGATAGGGTCTTTTAAGAGACTTTTGGATAGGTTCATGGAGCTTAGTAAAATAGAGGCCCATGGGTAAGCCTTGAAATTTCTAAGGTAGGGACATGTTTGGCACAACTTTGTGGGCCAAAGGGCCTGTATTGTGCTATAGGTTTTCTGTGTTTCTATGTTTCTAGCTGATTGAGGTGTTTAGGAAGCAGAAGTATGGGAAACCATTAAACAGTAGTAAGAGATCAACTTTATTCTGCTAGGCACTCACTCCTTGTTCTATCTACAAACAACATGCAGACACTTTTTCCTAGTATTTGTACATATTTGAGGACACTCAAAGCTGTTGCGCATGTTGGCTCTGTGGCTAAGAAGGCATGCGGTGCATTGGCTTTCATCAATCGTGGGACTGGGTTTAGGAGCCGAGAGGTAATGTTGCAGCTATATGGGACCCTGGTCAGACCCCACTTGGAGTACTGTGCTCAGTTCTGGTTGCCTCACTACAGGAAGGATGTGGAAACCACAGAAAGGGTGCAGAGGAGACTTACAAGGATGTTGCCCGGATTCGGGAGCATGTCTTATAAGAATAGGTTGAGTGAACTTGGCCTTTTTTCCTTGGAGTGATGGAGGATGAGAGGTGACCTGACAGAGGTGTACAAGATGTTGAGAGGCATTGGCCGTGTGGGTAGTCAGAGGCTTTTTCCCAGGGTTGGAATGGCTAACACGAGAGGGCACAGTTTTAAGGTGCTTGGAAGTAGGTACAGAGGAGTTGTCTGGGGTAAGTTTTTTTTAACGCAGAGAGTGGTGAGTACATGGAATGGGCTGCCGGCAACGGTGGTGGAGGTGGATACAATAGGGCCTTTTAAGAGACTCCTGGAGAGGTACATGGAGCTTAAAAAATAGAGGGCTAAGGGAAACCCTAGGTAATTTCTAAGGTAAGGACATGTTTGGCACAGCTTTGTGGGCCGAAGGGCCTGTATTGTGCTGTAAGTTTTCTATGCTTCTATATCATGTTTAGTAATTTCTTTAAATTAACCACACCTATTTTCCACATTGGATGACTGGAAGAATTGGATCAGCCCATGATTGAATGGCAGGGCAACACGATGGGCCAAATGGCCTACTCCTGCTCCTATATCTTGTGGTTTTATGGTCTTACATGTTGTTCTCAAATATAATTCCTTAAAACTCATTTAGCAATTCTTTGGCTGTGCTGTAAAATTCAAATTACCAGAGGGAAAAAAGTCAGTATGATTGCATTAGCTTTCTTTAGATAAAGCTGATCGACTTTCTCAATGCACAGTAATCAAACAATTTGCCAGGAATTTTCATTCTTACTGCTCAAAGTTCATTACAATAGGACTATGGTTTAAAATTTCTGGTGCAGCATTTGGTGAAATGGGTGTAAATAGATAAGCACCCTGATTTACATTCGCATTTTTCTGAACACCATGCCTTTTATTGTGATGGTAACCTGCTGCCCTCAGATTCCAAGTGTGTCTGGCAATTCATTGTGCTTCACCCTGCTACCTCATTGTCATTAGTTCAAAATCTATGAAATTCTCATGGCTATGATTATAGATCAAACAACTGCAGAATGTGGGAACACTGTAAGTGCGCCATTGCCCGGGCATGCTCCTGCTTGTAATATGATTTTGCTATCTCTTGCTGTACCAATTCAAAGCTACATGAACGTTACCATACTATTACAACAGGAATTCTGCAGATGCTGGAAATTCAAGCAACACACATCAAAGTTGCTGGTGGACGCAGCAGGCCAGGCTGCATCTGTAGGAAGAGGTACAGTCGACGTTTCAGGCCGAGACCCTTCGTCAGGACTAACTGAAGGAAGAGTTAGGGTCTCAGCCTGAAACGTCAACTGTACATCTTCCTAGAGATGCTGCCTGGCCTGCTGCGTTCACCAGCAACTTTGATGTGTGTTACCAAACTATTCACAGGTTATATGTTTGGCCAATTACTTTTCATGTAAAACTTTCACATGTTTACTTTTAATGCTCTACTGTCAGCCTTCATGCAACATTTTATCAAATATAAGATGGTTGAACAAGTGGTAGCTTTAGACAGGACCCACGTCACAAGCAAAAAGTGCCCATCTGAAAATAGGACAGGCACTACAATGCAATGGTTCCCAACCTGGGGTCCATGGACTCCTTGCTTAAAGGTATTGGTCCATGGCATAAGAAAGGCTGGGAACCCCTGCTATAGTCGATTAGAACAAGCAAAAGGCATATTTTAGCCACACCATTAGTTGAAGATAATTACGGATAAGGTCCTCGGATGAGATTTTAAATTGGAGAAACACCAATGTTGATTGCTTTAGAAGGAACTGACATGTTTGGATTGGGATAAGTTTGTTTCTCGCAAAAGGACGAACTTCAAAAGTGAAGTATTGAGACTAGAAAATTTGTAGAGAACCTGTTAGAATAAAAGACAAGGCTAACAAATTGAGGGATATTGACACCTTGACTAAGAAGAAGAAGGAGGCACCACATAAGGTAAAAGCAGCAGGAACAAATGAGGCACTTGAAGCATATAAGAAATGCAAGAGAACACTTAAGAGAGAAATCAGTGATGCTAAAAGAGGATGTAAGGTTGTTTGGGTAGTCAAGGTGAAAGAGAATCCCAGTGGCTTCTACAGATATATTAAGAGCAAAAGGATAGTAATGGTCAAAACTGGTCCTCATTGATCTACCAAAAGAGGCTAAAGATATGGGGGAATACCGTAAGTTAATTTTTACATCTGTATTTTACTTGAAAGATAAACACAAGGTCGATAAAATGGAGACAAAAGAGCGGTGAGGTCAGAGACCTTATCCAGATTAAAGAAGAGGAGTTGCTTGTTGGCTTGAGGCAAGTTAGTGGATAAATCCCCAGTGCCTGACAAGGGAGCACTTCTGTACTTGAAGAAAAGGCAGTGCACATTGTCTAGGTAGACTGCAGAAAGGTTATTGACAAAGTCCCACATGGGAGGCTACTCCAGAAAGTTAAGTCACTTGGCATTCAGGATGAGGCAGTAAACTTGATTCCGTATTGGTTTAGCGGGAGGAGACAGAGAGTGGTAGGAGATAGTTGTCTCTCTGGCCGAGGGCTTGTGATAGTGTTGTACCACAGGGATAGGTGCTGGATCCATTGTTTTTTTTTATCAAGGAGGACTTACACTGGTAGTATTCTTAGAGATGGTATATATAATTATCTGGATAGACAGGGTCTGATCAGGAACAGTCAACATGGATTTGTGTGTGGAAGGTCATGTTTGACAAATCTTATTGGATTTTTTGATGAGGTTACTAGGAAAGTTGACGAGGGTAAAGCAGTGGATGTTGTCTATATGGACTTCAGTAAGGCCTTTGACAAGGTTCCACACGGAAGGTTAGTTAGGAAGGTTCAATCGTTAGGTATTAATATCAAAGTAGTAAAATGGATTCAGCAGTGGCTAGATGGGAGACGCCAGAGAGTAGTGGTGGATAACTGTTTGTCAGGTTGGAGGAGGGTGTGTAGCGGTGTGCCTCAGGGATCTGTACTGGGCCCAATGTTGTTTTTCATTTATATTAATAGTCTGGATGATGGGGTGGTAAATTGGATTAGTAAGTATGCAGATGATACTAAGATAGGTGGCGTTGTGGATGATGAAGTAGGTTTTCAAAGCCTGCAGAGAGATTTAGGCCAGTTATCAGAATGGGCTGAAAGATGGCAGATGGAGTTTAATGCTGAAAAATGTGAGGTGCTACATTTCGGTAGGACTTATCAAAATAGGACATACATGGTAAATGGTAGGACACTGAAGAATGCTGTAGAACAGAGGGATCTAGGAATAATGGTGCATAGTTCCCTGAAGGTGGAATCTCATGTGGATAGGGTGGTGAAGAAAACTTTTGGTATGCTGGCCTTTATTAATCAGAGCATTGAGTATAGGAGTTGGGATGTAATGTTGAAGTTGCATAAGGCATTGGTGAGGCCAAATTTGGAGTATTGTGTCCAATTCTGGTCACCAAATTAGAGGAAAGATGTGAATAAAATTGAGACAGTACAGAGGAGGTTTACTAAAATGTTGCCAGGGTTTCATCTCCTAAGTTACAGAGAAACATTGAACAAGTTAGGTCTTTATTCTTTGGAGTGTAAAAGGTTGAGGGGGGACTTGATAGAGTTGATATGGATAGGCTTTTTCCATTGAGAATGGGGGAGATTCAAACAAGAGGACATGAGTTGAGAGTTAAAGGGCAAAAGTTTAGGGGTAACATGAGGGAGAACTTCTTTACTCAGAGAGTGGTAGCTGTGTGGAACGAGCTTTCAGCAGAAGTGGTTGAGGCAGCTTCGATGCTGTCATTTAAAGTTAAATTGGATAGATATATGGACAGGAAAGGAATGGAGGGTTATGGTCTGAGTGCAGGTCGGTGGGACTGGATGAGAGTATGAGTTCGGCATGGACTAGAAGGGCCAAGATGGCCTGTTTCTGTGATGTAATTGTTATATGGTTGTATGGTAGAGCATTGTGGTGTGTAATAGAACAAAGGGATCTGGGAATGCCGATCCATAATTCTTTCAAAGTGACGTCACAGGTAGATAGGGTCATTAAGAGAGCTTTTGGCAGATTGGCCTGCAGGAAAGATATCAACAAGCTTGAAAAATGCAAATAAAATATATATGGATGGTGCCAAGACTTAAGGACCTAAGTTATAGAGAAAGGTTGAATAGGTTAAGACATTATAAGCACAAGAAAGTCTACAGATGCTGGAAATCCAAAACAACACACACATAATGTCCTAATCTAAGGCAACACGTACAGACCACTGGAGAAAATCAGCAGGTCAGGCAGCATTTATATTGGGTTTCGGCCCAAAATGTCGACTGTTTACTCTTTTCCATAGATGCTGCCTGACCTGCTAAGTTCCTCCAGCATTCTGTGAGTGTTGCCTTAGGTGAGGACGTTATGCCCAAAGCTTAGGAAAATGAAGAAAGATCTTATAGAGGGATACAAAATTATGATGGTTTTAGAGAGTATAATACATGCAGGTTTTATCTCCTGAATTTGGGTGAGACTAGAACTAGAGGTCATAGGTTAAAGGTGAAATACCCGAGGGGGAACTTCTTCACTCAGAGAGTAGAAGGGGCATCTGGCAGAAGTGGTGGCTATGGGTTCAATTGCAACATTGAAGGAAACTTTGAATAGATGCATGGATGAGAGGGTTGCGGAGGACTATGGCCAGGTGTGGGTAGATGGGATGATGCATAAAAACAAGTCAGCATGGACAAGATAGTCTGAAGGGTCTGTATTTGTGCTGCAGTGCTCAGTGATTCTATAACCTAAAGCAGGTGTAGGCTGTATGCAAATAGAAAGAATATCCCTCTTGCTGCACTGAGAGCTGCTGTTGAGTATGAATTGCACTTCAGCTGCTTCCGACAATGTAGTCAACCAGCCCCAGATATTAGGTGGTAAAGAAAATAGATAACTAAATACAAGCAATATTGATCTTGCCAGAGGCAAACTTAATCATTCACTCTCTTGATTCCTGTAGATCTTCCCCTTGGCTTCCAAATGTCTACATGTATTTCCCTCTGATAGACCCCAGTCTCTTTTAATTCTTAATTGCCCATTCCTACTTCTGCTCAGCCCTTCCCCCTCTCCTCCAAAAGCCTCCTCTTCAAATTATTTTCTAACCTCCTCTATTCAAACCCCCTCCCCCAACCGAAAAAGTAGCAGCCTTTCTCTGTTTGGACTTATTCAGCCTCTTCCACCATCTTCAACTGCCATGAATGAGGCACACCTCTCCCAACTTTCCTTCATTACTAGATAACTCCTTTAATCTTTTTACCTAAATTGATTGTCCCCCTGGCCTCCTCTCCAGAATTCTAACCAGCCTTCTCCTCCAAACTTATCTACTGATGAATACCCAATTACTCCTCTGGTTTCTTTTATCAACCTCTCTTTGCCCTTCATCTAAATCTCCAAAGAATCCTGACCTCCTTCAAACCAATGAAGAACTATCTTTCCCCCAGCCATCTCAGATGGTTAATCCAAACCATACTTGAGTATTCACAATATGTTATCTAAATGCTTGATGCTCTAAACAAAACAAACTTGTGAGATGTCTTGACCAGCCAGCTCTTGATGGACAATACTGAAATGATAGATGGGTTCGGTATTTGGAAACGGGGGGAAAGTTCAATTGTCTAAAAGAAGTGAACACTACATCAGTATGGAACTCACACTTTATTCAACCTTGTTTTTCCTTCCTCTGCCAATGTTCTAATCATTTTAAACTTCAAACAGAAGCAAACACCAGTAGGCTTAAGCAATCATTTATGTACCAGTTGTTTAATACTTGTTTAATTGACTAATCTTTTACATCCCACATTTAATTAGCAGTCAAGTGCCAAAATTGTGAGACTGTTTAGAAAGGGATTTAATAGAACAGAAGCATTTAGCAAAAGAAAGATATTATTTTAAAATGGAAATATCATCTTTAGATCAAAAATTTGCTTTTATTTGAGACATCACTCAGTTGTTTCTTTAACTCTACAAGATATATTCATTCTTCATTACTACATTCAAGAAAAGTTAATCTATTCCATTGTATACACAGTGTTCTTGTGTATATTTAGTCCCAGAGCAGGAGAAAATTGAGAACACAGACAATAAAGTCTCAATCACAGTAATGATGTATGATGGGTTGTAATTTCTGCGTGCTAATGGGTTGCAAACAGTATTATAGTGATGATGGGAATATCATTGATTCATTATGCCTGCAATAAAATCAGAATGACTCAACATGCAGATTGCCAGCCATTCACATACCACTCATAAATCTTTATAAAAGAAACCCTCTCCTAAATGAAGTACACAATGACAAGCTGCTGAGAGCTTGAAAATAACTTTTACAATAATCTTCTGCCATTTGAGCTAATATAAGTATAAAAAATGCTTGGTAACAACTAATACTATCTCTGTTTAGCAAAGAAACAAATCGATTTTCATCTGCACCAAGCAATCAATTACTCCCTGTCCTCTTTATACTAAAATGCAATAAAAACTAAATTGTGCCATTCTGGAAATAAATGCAAAGAGGGGCTCAAACTGTTATTTGACTCCATGGATTATTCATATCATCCCATCCGATTAGCCATTTCCATTAAGAGTACATTTGCCATGAGCATTTAATGGACATCTAAGAGCGAATTCATTAAAGCGGGAGCTATTATCAGCACTTATGGGTCTCAAACTGCTTTCACAGTTACCTTTTAATAGCTCACTATTATAAAAATGATGTATGGAACTCATCCACCATCAGCAGTTTTGTATAGGTCTGTAAGAAAAGATACAATCCTGGGAGCAATCTCTTTTAGTGCAAAACTTAATCAAAAATCCTTAGTATATATTTTAAGAGAAGTTAAGAAACCTATTTTCAACAATCTGTATTTTTAGAAAATTCTGAACAATGTGTTCTCCTGAAATACTGAGACAGCCTTTGTCTAACATGCTTTTAACAATTCACATGAATTACAATGACCAGGAAAGTCGAGAATCATTGAAAACTGCATTGATAAGCAATTGTTTTCAATTATCAGGATGAGTGGTTGTATGGATTTTAACAAGATTTATTCTGAAGTCTCGCAAAGGAGTTAAGTGAAGGCACTGCATCCTCACTATGATCTTTATCAATGCATCTCTTGCATTTGCTACATTACATTCAAATTCACTTCCTACCTCTCATCACCAATACCCGATCTGACCGCCATATTACCTCCATCGTTCTTCCTCAGTATAATGGAGGATTTAAAACTAAAAGTCTACTGCATATTTTGTGACTCACTTCACTTTCCTCTCTACATTATCCACACTAACCTGGTGCTATCCTGGACAATGGGCCTTGCTTCTTTATTTGTTTCTTTAATAACAAAGAAAGCAAAGGATTGGTAGCAATTCAATACAGAAACTACAAAATTATGTCCGAGTTGTAAGTTAATTTCTGCACACTGACTTATTCTTCTTTTTTAGCTACTTCTCTCTTCCATATCAAAGGAGAAAGTCCTCCAGCCAACAACATTCTACAGTTAGAATTGTACCACAGAGAAATGGGCCTCTCGACCCATCAAGTCCACACCAAACATTGTACCTCTCTGTCCCATTTGCACACATCAGAGCCATAGACTTCTATGGCTTGGCTAGACACTTCTAGGTGCTTACTTAGGCACTTCTTTGTAGCTGCCTCCAGCACTGCCTTAGGCAGCACATTCTAGATTTCAACAATTCTATGTAGAGGAAAAATCCCTTTGATGCTCCCCTCTCTCTTTCACCTTAAACCGTTGCCCCCTTTAGGTATCTCAACTATGGGGAAAAGATCATAATTGTTTATCTAACCTCTTGCGTGGCCTCTTGCGTTCCAGGGTAAACAAACCCAGTCTTAACAATATCAAGATTCAAGATTCAAAACTGTTTAATGTTATTTCCAGTACACAAGTGAAAGAGAATAAAATGATTGTTACTCTGCATCTGATGCAGCATATAAAAACACACTAAGATGAAAATTCATCATACCTCCCCATGCAATGATGTGCATTCTACAATGTGGTGATCAGAAATACACAAAATGATCCATCTAATGTATTCATGCTGCTCACATTCTAGTGCCTGGCCAATAAATATCATATGCATTTTTCACCATAATATCTATCTGTAATTAGAGATGTTTAAGCTTGTACACCAACATCCCCTCTTTCTGCAACATTCTCCAGGGCCACACCATCCACTGTGTGTTTCCCTCCCAAAATATATCACTTACCCCTCATCAGGATTAAATTCAATTTACTCTGCCCTGTCCTGTTTATCTGTCAATCAATTCCATCCTGTACCCTCCACATTATTTGTTTAGAATTTAGGGAGTTGAAAGCTGAAAAGCAGGACTTCTGGGGCAGCAATCTCTGGATTGCTGCCTGCGCCATTCACCAGTGAGGGTAAGAATAGGATGAGTTGGCAGATGAATGCATGGATGAGGAACTGGTGCAGGGGACAGGGTTTCGGATTCAGGGTTTCAGGGGACAGGGTCTTTTAAGAGGCTCTTGGATAGGTACATGGATTTAGGAAGATGGAGGGCTATGGTAAAACCTAGGTAATTTCTCAGGTAAGGACATGTTCGACACAGCATTATGGGCTGAAAGGCCTGTATTGTGCTGTAGGTTTTCTATGTTTCTTTGTTTCTTTTTCGGGATCACTGGGATCTATTCTGGGGAAGGTATTACCTGTACAAAAGGGATAGGTTACACCTAAACCAGAAGGGGACCAATATCTTTGCAGGGAGGTTTGCTAGAGGGTTACCAAATTCCTTGCAGACAGTTTTGCTAGAACTGTTGGGGAGAGTTTGAACTAACTTGGCGGAGGGGGGGGGATGGGAAACTGAATGATACAGCTGAGGATGTGGCAGCTGGTGCACAAGCAGAAGCAGTGTGTAATCAGACAGTCAGGAAGGACAGGCAGATGATAAGAAAAATTACAGTCAGTGAGATGAGTTGCAATTTAACAGGGAGGGAAATCGAAAAGAGTGATGAATACAAGACTGAAGGTGTAATATTTCAATGCATGCAGTATATGCAATAAGGTGACCTTGTACTGCAGTTAGAGATTGGTAGGTACAATGTCGTGGGCATCATGAGTTGTGGCTGAAAGAAATTTAAAGTTGATAGCTTAATATACATATAGGGGAGGGACATGCAGAACAGCAGAAGGAACGGGGTGACTCTGTCAGTAAAAAATGAAATCAAATCCTCAGAAAGAATTATTATGAGTAGAGTTAAGGAACTGCAAGGGTAAAAAGACGAATGGGGTTTATACAAGCCTCCAAACAGGAGCCGGGATGTGGGCTACAAATTACAATGGGAGATAGAAAATGCATGTCAAAATAGCAATGCTATGATAGTCATGGGGGATTTCAATATGCAGATAGATGGGAAAATCAAGTTGGTGCTGATCTTGGATCCCAAGAGAAGTATTTTAAAGGCAGGATGATACAATCATGGCTGACAAGGGAAGTCAAAACAAAAAATAGTAGGAAGTTAAGAGGATTGGGAATCTTTTAAAAAACTATAGAAGGCAACTTAAAAAGCCACAAGGAGGGAAAACATGAAATATGAAGGTAAGCTAGCCAATAATATCAAAGAGTATGCTAGAAGATTTTTCAGATATGTAAAGAAAAAAAGGGAAGTGAGAGTAGATATTGTACCTTTGGAAAATGACACTGTAGTGGTAGTTAGTCCTGACGAAGGGTCTCGGCCTGAAACGTCGACTGCACCTCTTCCTAGAGATGCTGCCTGGCCTGCAGCGTTCACCAGCAACTTTTATGTGTGTTGCTGTAGTGGTAGTAGTGGGGGGGACAAGAAAATCAGTATTATGCATCGGTCTTTACTGCAGAAGACACTAGCAATATGCCAGATGTTTGAGAGTGGCAGGGGCAGAAGTGAGTGCAGTTGTTAATACTAAAGAGAAGGTGCTTGGGAAGCTAAAAGGTCTGAAGTTAGATAAGTTGTCTGACCAGAAGCACTTCACCCCAGAATTCTGACAGAGGCAGCTGAAGAGATTGTGAAGGAATTAGTAATGATCTTTCAAGAATCAATCAATGCTGGCATGGTTCAGAAGGACTGGAAAATTGCAAATGTTACTCCACTCTTCAAGAAGAGAGGGAGTCAGAAGAAAGGAAATTGTAGTCCAGTTAGCTTGACCTCAGCAGTTGGAAAGATTGTTTGAGTCGAGTGGATGAAGTTTCGGGGTACCTGGGGGGCAAATAATAAAATAGGCCAAAGTCAGCATGGTTTCATTAAGGGAAAATCTTGCCTGAAAAATCAGTTGGAATTCTTTGAGGAAATAACAAGCAGGATACCCAAGGAGAATTGGTGGATGTTGTGTACTTGGATTTTCAGAAGGCCTTGGACAAGGTGAGGCACATAAAGCTGCTTGGCAAAATGTGCCTATGGCATTACAGGAAAGATTCTAGCATGAATAGAGCATTGGCTAATTTGCAGGAGGCAGACAGTGGGAGTACAGGGAGATTTTTCTGACTGGCTGCCAGTATCCAGTGATGTTCTGCAGGGGTCAGTGTTGGGACCACTTCATTTTACACTGTATGTCAATGGTTTGGATAACAGAATTGATTGCTTTTGTGGTCAAGTTTGCAGATGATACGGAGACAGGTAGAGGGGCAGATAGTATTGAGGAAGCAGGGAGGTTGTAGAAGGGCACAAATATGGAGATTAGGCAAAGAAATGGCAAATGGAATACGGAGTCAGGAAGTCTCTGGTCATGCACTATGGTAGAAGGAATAAAGGCATAGACTTTCTTCTAAACGGGGAGAAAATTCAAAATTCCAAGGTGCAAGGGATTTGGGAGTCCTTGTGCTGGATTTTTTAAAGGACCTGGGCAATGACAGTCGAAGAAATTATTTCAGTTTGAATCATCGTGAAGCGATTTGAGAAACGATATCAGTGTATTCACAAACCCACTACAAAGAACTAATAAATATGGAGCATAAATACAGAAATACATTCAAGAAATGTTCATGTTTACTGCAACAGGGATGCTTCAATTATAGGGGGAAACTCTGGAGTGTAGACTAAGTATTCATGTGGATATTAAACAGATTATCCAGTGCATCTGTGATTGAGTAGAAGTTACATAATCTGCATAAATTGTGAATATGATGGACAAAATAATTCTGTGCTTATATATGTTTTATTTATAGTTCTCTGCTTGTGAAAGGTCATGATGTTCAAGATCACAAATTAATGGAAAACTGTACTTATGACTCTTTTTGCTATTGATGACTATCGGCATGTTCTTGCTGATTCTTCAGACAAGCATTTAACAGACAGATTCTCATCAGACCATTTCCATAAAATTGATTTGATAATAATGTTTGTGCAGACGAATATCTTTCCAAGGTCAAGAAAAGCTGAGAATGAAAAATGTTTGACAAATCTTGGACATGTGAGACCTTCTGCAAGAAATTAAAAATATGCAAAACGTTTTTCCACTCCCATCTGTTGGCTTTAAGCTGGGAAGAATGTCTCATTTAGATATAAATACTTCTGAAATTTCAGATTCAGAATCAGGTTTATTAACAATGTCGTATGTCATGAAATCTGTTGTTTTGTGGCAGTAGTACAGTGCAAGACATAATATAAAATAAGTTACAGTAAACAAATAAAGAAACAAACAAATAAATGGGAAGGGAATATTCATAGTTTGTGGACCATAGAGAAATTTGAAGGTAGAGGGACAGAAGCTGTTCATAAAATATTGAGAGTGCTTCTTCATGCTTTTGTACCTCTTCCCCTGTGGTAGTAATGAGAACAAGTCATGCCCCAATAGTGAGGGTCATCACTGATGGGTGCAGCTTTCTAAAGGCACGCTGTTTAACAATGTTCTCAGTGGTGAGGAAGCCATGATGGAACTGGCTGGGTCTACAGCTGTCTACAGACTCATTCAATCCTCTGTATTGAAGCCTCAATGCTAGGCGGTGGTGCCACCAGTCAGGAAGCTCTCCAGTGTACAGCTGTAGAAATTTGCTCGAGTCTTTTGTGACATACCAAATCTTTTCAGACTCTTGATGAAGTATAGCTGCTGGCATGCCATCTTCATGATTGCATTAAAGTGTCAGGCCTACGATATATCCTCTCAGATGCTAATGACCAGGAACTTGAAGCTGCTCACCCTTTCCACCATTGACCCCTTAATGAGGACTGGAGTGCATTCTCTCAACTTCCCCTTCCTGAAACCTACAATCAATTTTCTGGTCTTTTTGATGTTGAATCAAGGAGGTGACACCACACAATTAGCAGAACTACCTCACTCTTCTACGTCTCCTCATTGCCGTTTTAGATTCTGCCAACAGTGAATGATCAGTGAATTTATAAATGGTGTTTGAGCTCTTCCTATAATTTCCTTCAATCACCTTAAAATTATGCCCTCTGGTATTAGCCATTTCCAGCCAGGAAAAAGTCTCTGGCTATCCATTTGATCTATGCCTCTTATCATTTTTTGTACACTCCTATCAAGTCAATTATCATCCTCCTTCACTCCAAAGAGAAAAGCCCAAGCTTGTTCAACTTATCCTCATAAGACATGCTTTCTAATCAGGGCAGCATTCGGTAAATTTCTTTTGCCCTATTTCTAATCATTCTACATCCATCCTATAATGAGAAGACCAGAAATGAGCACAATATTCCAAATGTGGTGTGGTCTAACCAGGGTTTTATAAAGTGGCAGCATTAACTCGAGGCTCTTGAACTTAATTCCCTGATTTACAAAAGAACATATACACCACATCCATTGCTTTGTTACATCCTTAAAGAATTCAATCAGCCATGCTAATGATGCTCATCCCTAGACCATGCTTCTCCAAATGCTTGTAGGTCCTGTCTCTAAGAATTTTCTCCAATAATTTCCCACCACTGAATTAAGATTCATTTGTCTATAATTTCCAGAGTTATCCTTGAATCCTTTCTTGACAACATTTGATAATGTTGACTTGGATTTTCAGGTGGCCTATGCCAAGGTGTCTCATTAGGCTGCTAAACAAAGTAAAAACGGGAAAGACATTAATGTGGATAATGTTTTGAAATTATGTGAATATATGGCTGATTGGCAAGAGGCGAGGAGCAGGCATAAAGGAGTCCTTTTCTTGTTGGCTGCCAGTGACCAGTGGAGTTCTACCGGGGTCAGGGGTGGCACCACTTCTTTATATGCCAATATCTTGGATAACAGAATTGATGGCTTTGTGGCTAACTTTGCAAACAATAACAAAAATAGCTGAAGGGACAGGTAGTATTAAGGAAGCAGGGAATCTGCAGAAGGACTTAAATAGATTAGGAGAATGGGCAAAAAAGTGGTAGATGGAATATAACATAGAAAAGTGTATGGTTATGCACTTTGGTAAAAATAATAGACTATTTTCTAAATGGGGAGAAAATTCAGAAATCAGCAGTGCAAGTGGACTTGGGAGTCCTTGTGCAGGATTTCCAAAAGGTTTCCTTAAGTGTGGAGGCCAGATCATTGTGTGTATTTAAGGCAGAGGTTGATAGGCTCTTGATTAGTAATATGTGAAAGGTTACAGGGAGAAGGCAGGAGAATGGTTTTGGGAGGAAAATAGATCAGCTATGATGAAATGCCAGAGATGACTCGATGGGCTGAATGGTTTAGTTCTGCTCTTAAGTCTTAACTTGCAGGCTGAGTCTGTGGTAAGGAAGGCAAATACATGTTAGCATTCACTTTGTGAGGACAAAAATATAAAAGCAAGGATGTAATGCTCAGGCTTTGTAAGGTATTGGTCAGACTGCACTTGGAGCATAGTGAGCAGTTTTGGACCACTTAGCTAAGAAAAGATGTGCTGACATTGGAAAGAATCCACAGGAGGTTCACAAGAATGTTTACAGGGATGATGGTGCTGAATGTTGAGTTGTAGTCATTAAATTGTAGCCTGACATAGGTGCAGCTGTTGTCAATGTGGCTCAGGGATGAGTGCCGAGCCAGTCGGATTGCAAGTACTGTAGATCTATTGTGGTGGGAAGCAAATTGCAGCTGTTCCAAGCAGGAGCTAATTCTAGCCATGAGCAGCTTCTCAAAGCATTTCATCACGGTAGATGTTAGTGTAACTGGGATAGCCATTCAGGCAGTTCACCCTGCTCTTCTTGTGCACCAGTGTGATTGATGCCTTTTGAAGCAGCTGGGAACATCCGACTGCAGCAGTGAGAGATTGAAGATGTCCTCGCACATTCCCGAAAGCTGGTTGGCACAGGTTCTCAGTGTCCTATCAGGTATATGATTGGGCCCTGACACCTTGTGAGTTTCACCCCCTTGAAAGGTGTTCTGATGTTACCCTCTGAAACAGAGATTATAGGTTTGCCAGAACTGTGCAGATTTACTCCGATGTAGTTTTATTCTCTCTTTCAAAATATGCATAAAAGGCTCACTGCCACTAATGCCTTTAGGTTTTGCCTTATAGGAGGTAATGGACTTCCTGCTACAGCTGTTGTGCATCTGCTTGTGTCTCTAGCTTCACACGAAGTTGGCTTTTCACTCTCACAGTAGCCTTCCATTTGTCATACCTGAAATGTAGGGTTCTGGATCACTGGTTGTGAACAACACTCCAAGCAGACTGTGAATCTTCTGGTTCAGAAAGGGCTCTGGTTTGGCAATGACAACTGTGGCATATTCATTCAAATTCAAAAATGAATATGGTCCATTTTACCAATTCAAAGCAGTCCTTTAAGTGTCCTTCAAACTCCTTTGCAGTCCTCTGCATTGGTTTTGGGGTCATCTGTATCTGTCTATATATCATGAGTAGAAGTATGGGAAGCATTCTTGACTTAGTACACCAATTAAATAAGGGGGCCGAAGTTATGAACCAGACTTGGGTATCCTTCAGTACGTATGGTGCAAAACTAATGCAGGCAATATAAAACAAAAGTACAACTCAGCCTGTGAGTGAGGTGTAGGTCAACTCATAGAAGAAATTCACCTTCTGAATGTCAAAATAAGATCAGACAAGATAGTCAAAAATTTGACAGCTTTTATCAATTGAATGGAAATTACTAATAATAATTATATTCTGCCCCAAATGTTCCAATCTAGTGAATTTAAATCTCAGCAATAATTATCACTTGTAATGTGTGGATGTGAATCATATAAGTGTGCTCCTCTGTTCGATGTGATATGGTTTCCCACAATACTCATAAATGCTATAATTTGTCTTAATAAGCTGCACAATTAATATTGAAGAAACCTTTGAATATTGGGCTATAAATATTGCCTCTACTTCTTGGAGTACTGTTGAGCTTAGCAATCATTATTGGCCCCAAACAGTAATTATGTGCTTTGCTTAATGTGGCATTTAATGGACACCGATATGGCTGCAAAGGTTGAAGAACATGATATTAGCAGCTGCACAATTAATCTGTGTTGTACCTTGCAGCACAATGTTTTCCACTAATTAACTTTCAGAATTATTTGCTTTATTTTGTAAAGAAAGGAGATAAAGAGGCTGGTGAACTGCTTAGTTAATGTTATTAACTGATGAATACTCTGCAATTGCATTTTTCCCTCACATTAATTTTGTTCAAAAAATACATGTCGATATTTGAAAAATATATTTCCATACATGACATAGAAACATTGGGATAATTTGATCCACATTCCTTTCCCCAACTCTCAGGAGGAAATAGATTGTAAGAGTTTCAGTGTCACTGGAAAAGACAACATAACAGTTTCAAATATGGTTGCTCATTCATCACATGTCCTCCCAGAGATTGGAGTTGTTTGTCAGATATGCTAATGATTGGCTACTTTAACCATATTGATGACTGACTTACAGCTTGCCTAAATTCAAGACCATACACGTCCCACAATCATAAGCTAAATAACATCTGCGAGGTCTTTGCACATGACGACAATACAGTTTACAGTGGTAAAGAGAGGAGAGTGACATATTGGCAAGAAATAGCACTTTTATATAAAGAGCAGAATATTCCAACCATTAGGACTGCATCAATGCTATGCACAGGCACAGAACGTCATCAACAAAGCTCCACCCACTGAGACTGGATGTCATCAACATAGTCCCGCCCACACAGATTGGTTCATCAGCATAAGTCCGCCCACCTAGACTGGATGTCATCATCATAGCTCCACCAACTGCAACTGGATGTCATCAACATAGCAGCCGCCAAATGGGACTGGACGTCATTATCATAGATCCGCCAACCTGATCTGGTTATCATCAACATAGGTCTGCCTACTGGGACTGGAAAACAACAACACAATTCTGCTCACTTGGAAAGGATGTCATAAGCATAAGTCCGCCCACTTGGACTGGAAGTTATCCTCATAGGTGCACCCATTGGGCCTGGATGATATCATTATAGGTCCCGCCCAGTGGACTGGATGTCATCAACATAGGTCTTCCCACCTCGATTAGATTTCATCAACATAGGTTAGCCAACTGGGACTGCATGTTATCAACATAGGTCTGCCCAGTGGGTCTGGATATCACCATTATAGTTCCAACCACTGGGACTGAATGTCATCAACATAGATCCACTCACTGGGACTGGATGTTATCATCATCGATCCGCCCTCCTCAACTGGAAAACAACAACATCAGTCCCGCCCACTGTGTCTGGATGTCAGCATCATAGATCCGCCCACAGGGTCCGGTTGTCATCATCACAGGTCTGCCCACCTCAGTTGGATTTCATCATCATAGGTCCGCCCACAAGGTCTGGATGTCATCATCATAGGACCGCTAACTGGCTCTGGATGTCATTCTCATAGGTCTGCCCTCCTCAACTGGATGTTATCATCATAAATCCCGCCCAATGCGACTGGATGTCATCATTATAGCCCCAAACACAGGGACTGGATATCATTATCATAGGTCCGCCCATCTGGACGGGACAAAAAATGACATAGGTCCACCTACCTCGACTGGATTTCATCATCATAGGTCCCACACACAGGGACTGGATGTCACCAGCATAGGCCCTGCCCACTGGGAATGGATGTCATCATCATAGGCCCCGCCCACTGGGAATGGATGTCATCATCATAGGCCCCGCCCACTGGGAATTGATGTCATCATTACAGATACGCCCACTGAGTTTGTATGTCATCAACATATGTCCTCCCTCTGGGACTGGATGTCAACATCACAGGTCTGCCCATTTCAACTGGATGTCATCATCATTAAGTCCACCCGCTGAGAGAGAAAAACAACATCAGTCAGTTCACCTCGAATGGATATCATCAACATAGATTGCCCACTAGGTTTGGATGTCATTGTCATAGGACCACTAACCGGGGCTGGTTGTCATCAATATAGGCGACGCCCACTGGGACAGGATGTCATCATCATAAGTCTGCCCACATTGAATGGGCGTCAACAACATAGTTCAGTCTACTAGGATTCTACGTTTGTATGTCATTATTATAGGTCCGCCTGTGGGACTGGATGTCTTCAATATCAGGTTGAGTGAACTCGGCCTT
Source organism: Mobula birostris (assembly GCF_030028105.1). Taxonomy (NCBI): domain Eukaryota; kingdom Metazoa; phylum Chordata; class Chondrichthyes; order Myliobatiformes; family Myliobatidae; genus Mobula; species Mobula birostris. The sequence continues at coordinate 96,421,591 of NC_092376.1, forward strand.
TTCTCCTTTGAGTGACGGAGGATGAGAGGTGACCTGATAGAGATGTATAAGGTGATGAGAGGCATTGATCGTGTGGATAGTCAGAGGCTTTTTCCTAGGGCTGAAACGGTTGCCACAAGAGGATACAGGTTTAAGGTGCTGGGGAGCAGGTACAGAGGAGGTATCAGGGGTAAATTTTTTACTCAGAGAGTGGTGAGTGCGTGGAATGGACTGCCGGTAACGGTGGTGGAGGTGAATACGATAGGGTCTTTTAAAAGACTTTTGGATAGGTACATGGAGCTCCAAAAAATAGAGGGCTGTGAGTAACCCTAGTAATTTCTAAGGTAGGGACATGTTTGGCACAACTTTGTGGGCCAAAGGACCTGTATTGTGCTGTAGGTTTTCTGTGTTTCTATGTTTCTAATATAGGTCCTGTCACTGGGACTGGATGCCATCAACATAGGTCCATACACCTCGACAGGAAAACAACAACCTAAGTCTGCCCACCACATCTAGATGTCATCATTATAGGACCGCCCACAAGATCTGATTGTCATCATCATTGGTCCGCTCACTGGGACTGGATTTCATCATCATGGATCCGCCCACCTCAACTGGACATCATCAAAATCGGTTCGCCCACTGGGAGTGGATGTCATCATCATCGGTCCACATACCTCGACTGGATGTGATCAACATAGGTTGGCCCACTATGACTGGATGTCATCAGCACGGGATCGCCCACCTCAACAAGAAAACAACAACATAGGTCGGCCCACTAGGTCTAGATGTCATCATCATTTTCATTTGACTGCCAACTGGGACTGGTGGTCATCAGTATTGATCCACCAACTAGGACTGTATGTCATCATCGTAGGTCCGCCACTGGGACTGGATGTCATTAACATAGGTCCCGCCCACTGGGACTGGACGTCATCATTATAGGTCTGGCAGTTGGACTGGATGTCCTCAATATAGGTACGCCCACTGGGGCTGGATATTATCAACATAGCTCCTCCGCTGAGACTGTATGCCATCAACATATGTGCATCCATGGAGATAATGACTTGATGTCATCATTATAGGTACCGCCCACAGGGACTGGATGTTATCATCTAAGATCCTGCCCATTGGGTCTGGATGTCATCAACATAGGTCGCCCACCTCAGCAGAAAAACAATAACATAGTTCTGCCCACCACGTCTGAATGTCATCATCATAGGACTGCCAACCGGGACTGGACATCATCAACATAGATCCACTCACTGGGACTGGATATCATCATCATAGATCCCACCCACTTCATCTGGTTAGCTCCACCCACTGGGACTGGAAGACAACAGCACAGGTCCGATCACTAGAAATGGATGTCATCCGCATAGGTTCTCCCACCTCGACAGGATTTCATCAACATTGGTCAGCAAACAGGGACTGGATGTCATCAACCTAGGTCCACACACCTCAACGGGATGTTTCAACGTAGGTACGCCCGCTGGGACAGGAAAACAACAACATAGGTCAGCCCACCTCGACTGGTAGACGACAACATAAGTCGGCCCAGTCGGTCTGGATGTCATCATCATAGGTCCCGCCAACTGGGACTGTATGCCATCAACATAAGTCTGCCCACCTCGACTGGAAAACAACATAGATATGCCTTCTAGGTCTGGTTGTCATTAACATAGGTCCTGCCAACTGAGACTGGATGTCATTAACATAGGTCCGCCCACTGGGTCTGGATGTCATTAACATAGGTCCGCCCACCTCGACTGGATGTCATCAATAGAGGTCCCGCCCACTAAGTCAGGATGTCATCAGCATAGTTCCACCCACTTTGACTGGTCATTATCATAGGTCTTCCCACTGGATCTGGACGTCATTAACATGGTCCGCCCAGCCCGACTGGATGTCAACAACATGGTCTGTCCACTGGGACTGGGTGTCATCAACATAAGTCCGACTACTGGGTCTGGATGTCCTCAATATGGTCCGCCCAGCTCGACTGGATTTCAACAACATGGTCTGTCAAGTGGGTCTGGATGCCATCACCATACGTCCGCCCACTGGTACTGGATGTTATCATTCAGGTTTCCAGATGTCCAGGTCACATGTCTCTGCATGTGTGCATGTGCTGTGTTATATAATTTGTGTGTTGGCAAACTGCTGGTGTATTGGCATAATTTCCAGCTGATTAAAGAAAATTACCACATAATATTGCGCTATGATGTGACTCCTGACAATTGCCTCCCCTCTTGCTTTACTGGTGTGAAAGCGTGCTGATTGGTGAAGCACATCTTTAATGCAAACAGAGCATTCATTATTCTCTCATTCCTGAGTTCTCCATATTGTAATTTAAAGTAAATTTTGTCCAACTGTGGCATCCTTTCTGTTAGCTCTTTGGATGTACCAAGGATGCCAAAGTACAGTGCCTTTGGAGAACAGTGAACAGTTCAGTAAACTTCATAGAAAACCATGTTTTATCAGAATTAGGACCAGAATCAGCTTCAATATCATCGACATTTGTTGTGACATTTGTTAACTTTGCTGCAGCAGTTCATTGTAATAAATATAAATAGAAAAGAAAAAATGTCCTGTGAATCACAATAAGTATATATATCTATTATATTGTTAAATTAAATAGGTAGTGCAAAAATAGCAATAAAAATGTGAGGTTGTGTTCATGGGTTCAACGTTCAATTAGGAATTGGACAGCAGAAGGGAAGAAGCTATTCCTGGATCATTGAGTGTGTGCCTTCAGGCTCTTTCTGAACATACTGATGAGAGCAGGGCATGATCTCTGTTATGAGGTCCTTTAATGATGGATGTCACCTTTTTGAGGCATAGCTCAAAAAGCTATGATGAGGTTACTAGGAAAGTTGATGAGGGTAAAGCGGTAGACGTTGTCTATATGGACTTCAGTAAGGCCTTTGACAAGGTTCCACACAGAAGGTTAGTTAGGAAGGTTCATTTGTTAGGCATTAATATCAAAGTAGAAAAATAGATTCAGCAGTGGCTGGGTAGGAGATGCCAGAGAGTAGTAGTGGATAACTGTTTAGCAGATTGAAGGACGGTATGTAGCAGTGTGCCTCAGGGATCTGTACTGGGTCCAGTGTTGTTTGTCATATATAATAATGATCTGGATGATGGGGTTGTAAATTGGATTAGTATGTATGCAGATGATACTAAGATAGGTGGTGTTGTGGATAATGAGTAGGTTTTCAAAGCTTGCAGAGAGATTTAGGCCAGTTAGAAGACTGGGCTGAAAGATGGCAGATGGAGTTTAATGCTGAAAAATGTGAGGTGCTACATTTTGGTAGGACTAATCAAAATAGGACATACATGGTAAATGGTAGGGCATTGAAGAATGCAGTAGAACAGAGGGATCTAGGAATAATGGTGCATAGTTCCCTAAAGGTGGAATCTCATGTGGATAGGGTGGTGAAGAAAGCTTTTGGTCTGCTGGCCTTTATTAATCAGAGCATTGAGTATAGGAGTTGGGATGTAATGTTGAAATTGTACAAGGCATTGGTGAGGCCAAATTTGGAGTATCGTGTACGGTTCTGGTCACCGAATTATAGGAAAGATGTCAATAAAATTGAGAGAGTACAGAGGAAATTTACTAAAATGTTGCCTAGGTTTCATCTCCTAAGTTACAGCGAAAGGCTGAACAAGTTAGTTCTTTATTCTTTGGAGCATAGAAGGTTGAGGGGGGACTTGATAGAGGTGTTTAAAATTATGAGGGGGATAGATTGAGTTGATGTGGATAAGCTTTTTCCATTGAGAGTGGGGGAGATTCAAACAAGATGACATGAGTTGAGAGTTAAAGGGCAAAAGTTTAGTGGTAACATGAGGGGGAACTTCTTTACTCAGAGAGTGGTAGCTGTGTGGTACGAGCTTCCAGTAGAAGTGGTTGAGGCAGGTTCGATGTTATCGTTCAAAGTTAAATTGGATAGATATATGGACAGGAAAGAAATGGAGAGTTATGGGCTGAGTGCAGGTCAGTGGGACTAGTTGAGGGTAAGAGCTCAGCACGGACTAGAAGGGCCGAGATGGCCTGTTTCCGTGCTGTAATTGTTTTATAGTTATATGTTATATTGTTAAGATGTCCTGGATATTATGGAGGCTCGTGCCCATGATGGAGCTGACTATGTTTACAACTTTCTGCAGTTTATTTCAATTCTGTGGATTAGCAATCCCCCCACCCACTCACCCATGAGAGACAGTGATGCTGCCAGTTAGAATGCTCTCCACAGTGCATCTGTAAAACTTTACAACTGTCTTTGGTGACATTCCAAATCTCCTCAAATTCCTAATGAAATATAGCCACTGTAACTGCATCGATGTGCTGGGCTCAGGATAGATCCTCAGAGATGTTGACAGCCAGGAACTTGAAAATGCTCACTCTTTTGTGACAGGGTCCTAAATTATCCCTATGAACTGTGCTCGATTACCCCTATGAACCGTGCTTTTGAAAAGAGATAGACAAAGAAAGAGAGAGAGAGGGAGATGAGGATTAACTTTTGGATTTCTGCTGAGTTGGACAGAGAGAGCACCAAGCAGCTCGTAGGTCACTATGGTGACCGAGGGCGGCGTTATTTGATGGACAATCGATGTTATAGTTTCTCTGGAGCGTGTTTATACTTCCCAAGGACATTGCCTGCTTGTACATTTCTTACGCAGACAGAGAAGGGAGGAATAATTTGAATGACAGTTGGTACTCAGTACAGTGAGATAAATAGGAGGTCAGATGATAGACCTGCAACACATGATTTTGGACACTGAATGAGCTTTGTTGTGCCCACAGAAAAAGTGGGTTTTTTTTGGAGGATCGATCAGTGGCTCTTGCAGTGAGAAAAGGGATGGACCGGTGGGGAGTTCTCCATGTGTCCACCCTTGCTTGAGTTGATGATTCCACCACAGAAAAACGGTCCCCTTTGTTGAAGTCACAGTTGGTGACTTTTAAAGGATTTCGGAGGACAACAGGAAGATCGATGGCGTCAGCTTATCTGAAGACTCAAATCTCTCCCTCTCTCTCTCACCATCACTACTCAACTCAATACCACAAACTGAACTGAACTTTACTCATCATCGTAAGACAATCTATTTACCCCTAGACTTGAAGAAGCTTGATTTTCATATATTTCCACACTTCCCTTATATATACTTACTTATATATAATCATTGTTAACCTATTTGATTTATCAACATTTATAATACTGTATTGCATATTTACCAATAAATAATATTAGTTAATAGCAATACTGGACTCCAAAGTGTTTTCCATTTCTGCTGGTCCTTTAACCTGTCACGGGGTACATGACACTTTGTACTTCTATTCCTTCTATGAAGACTAGTATGTATTCCCTCGTCTTAGGCTTTCTGAAGTCTGCAATCAGTTTTCTGGTCTTACTGACGTTGAGTGCAAGGTTGTTGCTGCGACTCCACTCAAATAGCTGATGTTTCTCGATCCTCTTTGCCCTCTCATCACCATTTGAAACTCTGCCAACAATAGTTGTGTCATGAGCAATGTAAGTCCCTGAACTGAGGAAAGACAGATTTTGATTGTGCCAGACAAGAACTGACAAAAGTAGATCAGAAGCAGCTGCTAGCAGTGAAAACAATATTTGATACATGGGAGGAACTTAAAACGAGATAGTGAGAGTTAAAAGTTAACGTTACCCAGTATGGGTAATGAACACAGATAGCAACTTTAGGGAACTTTAGTTAACAAAGGATACTGAAAGTTTGAATAGGAAAAAGAAAGATATTGATGTCAGGTATAACAATTTGATATCAAAGAAGAAATTAGGAAGGCAAAAAAGAACTTTGGTAAACAGGATTAAGAACTTTCCAAAAATCTTTTAAAAGTATATTAGAGGCTTAAGGATAGCTAAGTAAAGAGTAGTCTGCTCATGGACCAAAGGGATAATTTATCTATGGAGCAGGGGATATGAATAAGGTCCTGAATGAATACTTCTCATTGATAACCACCAGGAAGAAGGACGTGGAGACTGAAGAAGGTTTATGCTGATATTCTGGAGCATGTCTGCATTAGAAAGGAGGAAGAATAGGAAATATTGGAGCACATTAGAATCAATAAATCTCCAGAGCATGTTCAATCCAAGGAAAATCCACGGTTACACATAATATTGGGGGGAAAGGAACGTAGGCAGAGAGGCTGGTGTGGATCTGCTGGGAAAGAATGGCATCAAAGGGAAAAAATGAAAAAAAATGAAATATAAGGGCAAACTAGTCAATAATACAAAGCAGGATACTAAGAGATTTTAAGTTATATAAATAGTAAAAAGGAGGAGAGAATTGATATTGGACCACTGGAAAATGATGCTAGTGAGGTAGTAAGAGTAGTAATGGGGGACAGAGAAATGGCAGATGAACTTGATGAGTACTTTGCATCAGTCTTCACTGTGTAACACACTAGCAGTGTGTCAGATGTCGATGAGTGTCAGGGAGCAAGAGTGAGTGCCATTGCTATTACAAACGAAATAATGCTTGGCAAAATGGAAGGTCATAATGTGGATGTCACCTGGACAAGATGGACTACACCCTAGATTCCTGGAAGAGGTTGCTGAAGAAATAACAGATGCTTTGGTCATGATCTTTCAAGAATCACTTGATTCTAGCATGGTCCCAGAGGACGTGAAAATTGGAAATGTCACTCCACTCTTTAAGAAGGGAGGAAGGCAGAAGAAAGGAAATTATAGGCTATTTATCCTAACCTCAGTGGTTGGGATTATGTTGGAATCTATTATTAAGGATAAGGTTTCAGGGTTCTTGGAGACAAATGATAAAATAAAGTCAAAGTTGTTTCTGTAAAGGGAAATCTTGCCTAAAAAATCTTTTCTGAAGAAGTAACAAGCAGGGTGGACAAGGGAGAGTCAGTGGATGTCATTAACTTGGATTTTCAAAAGGCATTTGATAAGGCGCCAGGCATGAGACTACTTAACAAGATAAAGTCCTATGACGTTACAGGAAAGATACTGACATTAGATTAGATTATGAGGACACACAGTCCTCTTTTATTGTCATTTAGTCATGCATGCATTAAGAAATGATACAATGTTCCTCCAGTATGATATCACAGAAACACGAGACAGACCAAGACTGAAAAACTGACAAAAACCACTTAATTATAACATATTGTTACAACATTCAAAGCAATACCATAATTTGATATAGAACAGACCATGGGTCTGTCTCAAAGCCTCAAAGCCTCTTGAAAGTCCCATAATCTCGCACAGATGGTAGAAGGAAGAAAAACTCTCCCTGCCATGAACCTCCAGCACTGCAAACTTGCCGATGCAGCACCCTGGAAGACCCGCCCACAGCTGACTCTTGAGTCCGTCCAAAAACTTTGAGCCTCCGACCAGCCCTCTGACACCAAGCACTGAGCACCATCTCTGCTGAGCACTTCGACCCCGGCCCCGGAAACAGGCAATAGGCAAAGCCAAGGGTTTGGGGCCTTCCCCTCCAGAGATTCTCAATCGCACAGTAGCAGCAGCAGCGAAGCGGGCACTTCAGAAGTTTCTCCAGATGTTCCTCCGTGCTTGTCACGTCTGTCTCCAACAAATCAAGATTGTGCATGGTACCCTACTTAACAAATACATATATCATTCTGGAGCAGCAGTGCGTCAGTATTTGGACTGCCACGATTCACATTGTTTGTCAGTGATTTAGATAATGAAATTGATGACTGTGTGGCAAAGTTTGCAGATGATACAGAGATAGGTGAGGGGTAGGTAGGGCTGAGAAAGCAATGCGATTGCAGCAGGACTTAGTTAAATTGGAAGAATGGGCAAAAAAGTGGCAGATGGAATACAGTGTTGGGAAATGTATGATAATGCATTTTGGTAAAAGGAACAACAGTGCAGACTATTATCTAAATGGGGAGAAATTTCAAACATCAAAGGTGCAGGGGGACTTAGGAGTCCTTGTGCATGACTCCCAGAAGGATAGTTTACAGGTTGAGTCTGTGGTAAAGAAGGCAAATGCAATGTGAACATTTACTTCAAGGGGAGTAGAATATAAAAGCAGGGAGATAATGCTGAGCCTTTATAAGACACTAGCCAGGCTGCGCTTGGAGTATTGTCAACAACTTTGGGCCCCATATCTCAGAAAGGATATGTTGTCATTGGAGAGAGTCCAGAGGGGGTTCTGGAAATGAAGGGGTTAACATGTGAGGAGGATCTAGCATCTTTGAACCTGCACTCACTGAAATTTAGAAGAATGTGGGCAGATCTCATTGAAACCTTACGAATGTTGAAAGGGTGGATGTGGAGAGAAAGTTTCCTCTGGTAGACATATCCAAAACTAGAGGACACGGACTCAGAATTGAGTTCGACCTCTTAAAACAGAGATAAGGAATTTTTTTTTAGCCTGAGAGTATTGGATCTGTGGAATGTTCTGCCACAGTCTGTGGTATAGGCCAGGAATGTGAGTGCATTTAAAATGGGAATTGATAGAACATAGAACGTAGAAAACCTACAGCACAATACAGGCCATTCAGCCTACAAAGTTGTGCCAAATGTGATGGTTTACTGATTGGTCATGGAATCAAAAGATATGGCAAGAAGGCAGGTGTATGGGGTTGAATGGGATCCAGGATCAGCTATGATGAAGTAGCAGAGAAAACTCACTGGGCTGAATGGCCTAATTCTGCTCCTATGTCTGATGGTCTTATGGACTTATGGTCTCAAATCAGTAGAAAAGTGTGACATAGGATCAGAAGATGTTGAATCCTTGTGGGTTCAGTTAAGAAGCTGCAAGGGAAAAGGACCCTGATGGCAGATATATACAGGCCTCCCAACAGTAGCTGGGATATAGACCACAGATTACAATGGGAAATAGAAAAGGGCAGTATTTTGATAGTCATGGGAGATTTTAACATGCAGGTCGATTGGGAAAATCAGGTTGGTAATGGATCTCAAGAGAGTGAGCTTGTTGAATGCTTAAGAGATGACTTTTTACAGCAGTTTGTCGTTGAGCCTACTAGGAGATCAGCTGTACTGGATTGGGTGTTATGTAATGAACTGGAAGCGATTAAGGAGCTTAAGGTAAAAGAATCCTGAAGAGAAGTGATCTCAATATGATTAAGTTCAACTTGAAAATTGATAGGGAGAAAGTGAAGTCTGCTGCAGCATTCTTTCAGTGGATGAAAGAGTCGGACAAAGTAAATTAGAAGGAGATGCTGGCAGCAATGTCATGAGTTTCTGGGAAAAATGAAGAAGTGCAGGATAAATGTATTCTAAAAATGAAGATATATTCAAACAGCAAAATATTGTAACCGTGGCTGACAAGGAAAGTTAAAGCAAATGTAAAATCAAAAGAGAAAGCGCACAACAAAGCAAAAATTAGCAGGAAGATAGAGGATTGGGAAGCTTTTAAAAACTTACAAAGAGCAACTAGAAGTATCATAGGAAAGGAAAAGATGAAATATGAAAGCAAGCTAGGAAACAATATCAGAGTGCATAGTGAAAGCAAAGTGCCAGAGCACTGAGAGCAGCAGAAAGGAAATTGAATTGAATTGAATTGATTTCTTACATCCTTCACATTCATGAGGAGTAAAATCCTTTATGTTACGTCTTCGTCTAAATGTGCTATGTTCAATCATAGCAATTTACAATAATTTATAATAAATAGAACAGTCAACGTAATGTATAAATACACTCAAATCAGTGTGAGTTAATCAGTCTGATGGCCTGGTGGAATAAGCTGTCCCGGAGCCTGTTGGGTCTGGCTTTTATGCCGCATACCATTTCCCGGATGGTAGCAGCTGGAATAGATTGTGGTTGGAGTGACTCGGGTCCCCAGTGATCCTTCGGGCCCTTTTTACACACCTGTCTTTGTAAGTATCCTGAATCATGGGAAGTTCACAATTGCAGACATGCTGGACTGTCTGCACCACTCTCTGCAGAGTCCTGCGATTGAAGGAGATACAGTTCCCATACCAGGCGGTGATGCAGCCAGTCAGGGTGCACTCAATTGTGTCCCTGTAGGAAGTTCTTAGGATTTGGGGGCCCATACCAAACTTCCTCAACCGTCTGAAGTGAAAGAGGCGCTGTTGTGCCTTTCTCACCACACAGCTGGTTGTACAGACCACGTGAGGTCCTCAGTGATGTGGATGCCTAGGAACTTGAAACTGTTTACCCTTTCAACTCCAGATCCATTTATGTTAATAGGGGTTAGCCCGTTTCCATTCCTCCTGTAATCCACAACCAGCTCCTTTGTTTTTGCGACATTGTGGGAGAGGTTTTCTTGTCACCACTGGCGCACTCTTCCCACCTGCCGGTGATCTGACAAGAAGTCCAGGATCCAGGTACACAAGACAGGGTGAAGGCTGAGGTCTCTGAGCTTCCTGTTGAGCCCGGATGGAATTATGGTGTTGAATGCTGAACTGTAGTCTAAGAACATCATTCTCACATAAGCCTCCTTCTTCTCCAGTCAGACCAGTTAGCCTGGACTCAGTGGTAGGGAAGATATTGGAGTTAATTGTTAAGGATGAGGTTATTAGGTACTTAGTGATACAGGACAAGATAGGATAAAGTCAACATGGTTCCCTTTACGGAAAATGTTGCCTGATGAACCTATTGGAATACTTTGAGGAGATTATGGGTAGGATAGATAAACACGATGCAATGTATGCTATATATTTGGACTTTCAGAAGCCCTTTGACAAGATGGCACACATGAGGCTGCTTTCCAAGTTAAGAGCCCATGGTATTATAGGAATGTTACTAACACGATTAGAGCATTTGCTGATTGGTAGGAGGCAGTGAGTGGAAATAAAAGGATCCTTTTCTGATTGGCCTCCAGTGACTAGCAGGGGTCGGTGTTGGGACCGCTTCCGTTATACCATATATCAATGATTTAGATGATGGAATAGATGGCTGTGTTGCCAAGTTTGCAGATGATACGAAGGTTGGTGGAGAGGCCAGTAGTTTTGAGGAAATAGGTAGGCTGCAGAGGTACTTTGACAGATTGGGAATGGGCAAGAAAGTGGCAAATGAAGTACAATGTTGGAAAATGCATGATCATGCACTTTAGTAGTAGAAATAAATATGGAGACTATTTTCTAAACAGGGAGAAAATCCAAAAATCTGAGATGCAAATGGACTTGGGAATCCTTGTGCCGAACACCCTTAAGGTTAACTTGCAGGGTGAGTTGGTGGCGAGGGAGACAAATGCAATGTTAGGATTCATTTCAAGAGGTCTAGAATACAAGAGCAGGGATGTGATGCTGAGGCTTTATAAGGCACTGGTGAGGCCTCACCTTGAGTATTGTGAACAGTTTTGGGCTCCTCATCTCAGAAAAGATGAGCTGGAATTGGAAACGGTTTAGAGGAGGTTCACAAGGATAATCTGAAGAGTGAAAAGTTTATCATGCAAAGAATGTTTGATGGTTCTGGATCTCTACTCACTGGAATTCAGACGGATGAGGAGGGATTTCATTGAAACATTTTGAATGTTGAAAGGCCTAGACAGAGCAGGTATGGGAAGGATGTTTCCCATGGTTGAGGACTCTAGGAAAAGAGGGCACAGACTCAGGATAGTGGGGCGTCCATTTAAAACAGAGATGCGGAGAAATTTCTTTAGCCAGGTGGTGGTGAATTTGTGGAATTTGTTATCACAGGCAGCTCTGGAGGCCAGGTTGTTGGGTGTTTTTAATGTGAGATGGATATTTTCTTGATTTGACACTGCATCAGGGAGAAGACTGGGGAGTGGCACTGAGGAGGGGAAAAAAGGATCAGCCATGACTGAATGATGGAGCAGACTTAATGGGCCAAATGGCTTATTACGGCTTCTATGTCTTATGGTCTTATGGAAAGCATGGGAAAAGATTGCTGAGACTCTGGTGGTGATTTTTGCATCTTCAAAGCTATGGGAGCAATACCACAAGATTGAAATGTAGCTAATGTTGCCCTTTTCTTAAAAAAAAAGAGCAGAGGGATAAGCTTGAGAACTACAAGCCAGTGAACCTTAAGTCAGTTGTAGCAAAGTTGTCTGAGAAGTTTCTGAGAGATGAAAATTACATTCACTTTGTGCAACGAGGAAGTCTCACAAATCTTTTCAAAAGATAATTAAGAAAATTGATGAAAGCAGTGTTAGGGATTATTCTAAAGTTATGGAATTATTGAATATAGCTGATATTTATTCAAACAAGAAGCAGTCTTTAGTTCTTAATGTAAATTGCAAGTAGCAATAAGCTTGAAGTTAAAGAATAAATTTGAAAAACTCTCAGAACAGAAGCTGCTGTTCCATAGCAGGAAGGGAGAGATGTGAAGTGACCATATGACATTCTCTTCTGAATCAGCCTGTTAATTGACCTGCATCAAACCAGGCAACACTGGCTAGGTTTGATTTGCACATTGTGTCTGAGTTCAAGTTGGTAGACCAGACTTGCACACCAAACATGGTCACAGTTACAGTTGATCAATCCATAGTTGTGTATTCAGAGTCAGTCCTAACAAAATTAATTTTGGTTTCCAGGGATCTCTATACCCAGAAGCTTTTTAGACCATATGTGAATTGCTTTGTCTAGCAAAAGTGTTTAAAAATTCAGAGATGTCTCCCACTGTTGATATGGAATTCAAAAGAGGCATTGTCAATCCTAAGTATTCAAGTAAAAATGTCACTGTAACTATTGAAATTGTATTGAATCACCTACTGTTACCTTAGATCGTAAGGGTATGGACATGTGATGTACTTTGGGCTTAGGAGACTTTACAGAGAGAGCCTCCAGGAGAATGGCTGCCTGAGGTGGTGACTAAAGACCTTTATATCATCAGCTTCAGCTTCAGTGTCTCCCTGGTGACTTTGTTCAGTTCCTCTGGTGACTTTGTTCAGTGACGACAGGCAGCAGGGTACACTTGTTCCTCTGGTGACTTTGTTCAGTGACGACAGGCAGCAGGGTACACTTGTTCCTCTGGTGACTTTGTTCAGTGACGGCAGGCAGCAGGGTACACTTGTTCCTCTGGTGACTTTGTTCAGTGACGACAGGCAGCAGGGTACACTTGTTCCTCTGGTGACTTTGTTCAGTGACGACAGGCAGCAGGGTACACTTGTTCCTCTGGTGACTTTGTTCAGTGACGGCAGGCAGCAGGGTACACTTGTTCCTCTGGTGACTTTGTTCAGTGACGACAGGCAGCAGGGTACACTTGTTCCTCTGGTGACTTTGTTCAGTGACGACAGGCAGCAGGGTACACTTGTTCCTCTGGTGACTTTGTTCAGTGACGACAGGCAGCAGGGTACACTTGTTCCTCTGGTGACTTTGTTCAGTGACGACAGGCAGCAGGGTACACTTGTTCCTCTGGTGACTTTGTTCAGTGACGACAGGCAGCAGGGTACACTTGTTCCTCTGGTGACTTTGTTCAGTGACGACAGGCAGCAGGGTACACTTGTTCCTCTGGTGACTTTGTTCAGTGACGACAGGCAGCAGGGTACACTTGTTCCTCTGGTGACTTTGTTCAGTGACGACAGGCAGCAGGGTACACTTGGTCCTCTGGTGACTTTGTTCAGTGACGACAGGCAGCAGGGTACACTTGTTCCTCTGGTGACTTTGTTCAGTGACGACAGGCAGCAGGGTACACTTGTTCCTCTGGTGACTTTGTTCAGTGACGACAGGCAGCAGGGTACACTTGGTCCTCTGGTGACTTTGTTCAGTGACGACAGGCAGCAGGGTACACTTGGTCCTCTGGTGACTTTGTTCAGTGACGACAGGCAGCAGGGTACACTTGTTCCTCTGGTGACTTTGTTCAGTGACGACAGGCAGCAGGGTACACTTGTTCCTCTGGTGACTTTGTTCAGTGACGACAGGCAGCAGGGTACACTTGGTCCTCTGGTGACTTTGTTCAGTGACAACAGGCAGCAGGGGACTTTGTTCAGTGACGACAGGCAGCAGGGGACTTTGTTCAGTGACAACAGGCAGCAGGGTACACTTGGTCCTCTGGTGACTTTGTTCAGTGACAACAGGCAGCAGGGGAGTTGTGGTTTTCAGTCAGCTTTTGATGAGCTACTATATTGTAGAAGGTTTCAACAGAAAAGGTATGAGAGTGTTGGTAAACTAGATCCAAACTCGATTCTGTGATAGGAGGCAGAGACCATAAGACAGAGGCAGTGTTTGAGGAATACATTTCCAACTGGAAATTTGTACCAATTGGTGTACCACAGAGATTGGTGCTGGGGTCTCTGCTGTTTATCAAAAATAACTTGGATTAGAATGACAGGGGTCTGACAACATGAAAATTGGTGGAGTTGTAGAAAGCAAAGATTAAAAGATTCAAATTACATTTATTATCAAAGTATGCTTGTAGTATACAACCCTGAGGTTCATCTTCCCCACAGACAGCCACGAAAACCATGGAAACCATTCAAAGAATAAACATCAGACCCCTCCCTCATACAAAAAAGACAAAATGTGCAGATGGCAACCAAAAATAAATGAGCAAAAAACACAGAATATAAAACACAACATCAAAAGAGTCCAGGCTTATTCAGTTCAGCTCAGCGTTCACTATCTGCGGGTTGTCTAAGAATACAGCAGGACATGGATCACATGGGAATTGGACGGAGTGATGGCAGATGGACTTAATCTAGACATGTGACCTAATATACTTTGAGAATTCAAATTCTATTAGCATGCTTAAAATATGTGTAATGCCCTGGGAAAGGTTTCACTGATAATGTAATGGTTTTTCTGTAGCAGCAGTGTTTGGGTTATGGCTAAAGATAACGGGGGCTTTGGAATGTGCACTGTCCAATGAAGGAAGTGTTTTTTTCTTGTTGTTTGCCTGAGAACGGGGCGATCTGAGCCTTTTGTTCAGTGAGAGATGAACAGAGAAGACGCTAGAAAGGAGTGGTCGTAGACAGCAGGATGGAGTGGACTTGGAGTGAGGCTGAGAGTTGACAATTGTGGGGGCTCATCCGAGATTGATTTCATAAGATGCTATGTGATTGTCCTGAGCATTGAACCAGTGTTTAAGTCTGTGCTAGTATGGATGCTGCCAGGGTTGAGCGGTGCTGTGTATTCACGGGGTTACCGGTAATAAATGCATACATGTTGAGTGGGGTAGGTACTCGTACTCTGGATGAAATGTTAAGTCAACTTTTAAGTACTGTTAAAGCTATTGGCAAAGTTACAGTTGTGGGGCAGAGGTTTGATAAAATGGTAGGCACAGACCTTGTTTTAGTTCAGACTAGTGCTGACATAACTGCAGTAGAACTGCCTGGTAGTATTGGGGCCCCAGGAGAGTGGGAGGGGTACATAGAAGAGGAGTGTGAGACTTGGGTGGAGCAAACCTCTCAGTTGGTAGATGAGTGGCAATGGTCTGATGATGTAAAGAGACAAAGATTGGCTGAGAGTTTGAGGGGGTGGACTGCTGATGTTGTGAGAGCCATAATGTCCCAGTACCCTCTTGCCACTGCTGCCGCTTACATGGGAGCACTGGAAAATGCGTTTGGTATGACAGGAAGCCCAATGGAGCTCATGACAGGGTTTCAGAACATGCGTCAGGAAAAGGGGGAAAGGCTTTCTGCCTACATCTTTCAGCTAAAGGGGCAGCTAAATTGCTTGTGGCGCAGAGGGGCCATTCAGGCGGCTGAGGTGGATCGGTTAAGAATAGACCAAATAGCAAAAGACCTGGTTGCTTGGGGCCACCGACTGTCTCGTAAGATGTGACCCCCTCCCTCATTCGTTGAGCTGATCAGAGAAGTACGTGAGGAAGAGAATACATTGGAGGCGCGGGAGGGCTCTGTCAGCAGGATACAGTCCTCGGTAGTAGCCCCTTTTGTTGAAGCAACCACGGATAGCCCAAACCGGGGAGTGGTAAAGGAGATCGTGACAGAGTTGAGAACTGATTTGTCCTGGTTGTTATCAGTGGGTGTGGTCCCACGCCCCTGTATGATGGAGACCCCCTAACCAGGCGGACTCTGCAGAGAGCTGCAGGTGGCCAGGGTTCCACAAGAAGGGAATCAGCCAGTATTGTCTGTTATAACTGTGGTGAAGAGGGGCACTTCAGGCGAGAGTGTGAACAAAGGGAAACTCCTCAGAGAGTGAGCCCCCAGGTACCTAAGCAGAGGGAGATATTAGGAAACTTAGAGGAGATCCAGTGAGGGAACAGCCTGGTGTCCCTGGGGGAACATGTTCCCAGAAATATACCAAGGAACCCTCGAAAGCGAAAGACCCTATTCCTGAAGGCTTCTTGGGACCAAGCTCCAGTGTATTACTATGGATAGAGGATATTTATGCTAAACCCATATCCGACACCGGGTCACAGGTCATGTTGTTGTACCGTTTGTTTTATAACCGGTATTTGACGCATTTACCATTGAAACCATTCAGTGCACTGGACATCTGGGGTCTCAGTGCTGGTGATTATCCAAACCATGCTTATTTGTCAGTGAAGCTAGAGTTTTTGGAGGCTAATGTGGGAGTGAATTCTTGTTGTGACCAACAGTTCCTATGGTGAGGAGGCTCATGGGAGCCTGCAAGGAGAAAGCTGGAGAGAGCTTCCTGAGAACATTGTCCGTTCACCCAGTATTTCAAGCTGTTTTTAAGGAAGTGCATGGCTGCATTGGGCTGGATAACGAGTTTAGACGGGGGACTGTATGGTTCACCCAGTCCAAGCCAATCATGTTACTGCCCAGGGAAGTAACGAGAGTGATGGAGACCCCCAATTTTCCTGGAATACCCGAAGGTGAGGCCCTCTTAGTGGATTCTTCAGAGGACCATGAGGGGGAGTTGGAATTATCTGCTGGGGTACTGGTGAGGCCCGAACTGTAGAAGCCCTCGGTTGTACAGGCGAGCAGGATGGCAGTGATTGTCAGGAACACTACGAAGAGGGAGGTCACCTTCAAGCTGGGGATTCCCCTGGCGCATCTGTTCCCAGTGACGGTAATGTCTAGTGTCCCTGGGAGACAAGCAGGGGAGAAGCTCTCTGCAAAGGGGGAAAAGTTGATCGCTAGGTCATTCAACTTTGTGGACTCCCCGGTACCTGTGGGTTGGAAGGGCAGGTTGGTAGAGAAGATGTTGACGCTGGAAGGTGTCTTTTCCACTGACGAGTTTGATGTAGGTTGTTCCACGAGCATTCATCACATTATCCAGGTGACCGAGGACACTCCATTCAGAGAGAAGTCACGGCGACTGGCCCCTGCAGAGGTGGAAGATGTTCAGAAACGTTTGTGTAAGCTGAAGGGAGCTGGGATCATCTCTGAGTCCAGAAGCCCCTGTGCGTCCCCAATAGTAGTGGCCAGAAAGAAGAATGGGAAGGTACAGATGTGTGTGGACTATAGGACTCTGAACAGGCGCATCGTCCCTGACCAGTGTACGGTCCCAAGGATCGAAGACGCGCTGGCCTGTCTGAGTGGTGCGAAGTGGTTCAGTGTGCTGGATTTGAGGGTGGATATTAACAGATCCCCATGAGCGAAGCTGACAAAGAGAAGATGGCATTTATATGTCCACTAAGATTCTTCCAATTCGAAAGGATGCCCCAGGGCATATTGGAAGTCCATGAAACCTTCCAGCATGTCATAGAGAAAATGGTGGGGGATATGAACTTGCTTGAGGTGTTGGTGTATCTGAATGACCTCATAGTGTTTGGGTTCACCTTGGAGGAACATGAAGCGAGGCTACTGAAGGTGCTGGGCCACTTGAAAGCTGAAGAGTCAAAACTTTCCCTGGACAAATGCCAGTTCTGCAAGACATTTGTCAGCTACGTTGGGCACATAGTCTTATGAGATGGAGTAGCTACAGATCTGTCTAAGATAGAGGCAGTGACCACTTGGCCAAGACCCCAGTTTGTGAGCGCTCTGCACTTGTTCCTTGGGGTCTGTGGTTACTATGGTTTGTGAAAGACTACGCGAAAGTGAGCCACTGGTTGAACCAGCTCCTGTGTAGTTGGGGAAGAAAGGGAGGAGGATAAATGGAGAGGAGGGTAGAGAGTATCTTAGCCCTTCGGAGCCTTTTGGACCTAGGTGGAATGCGAAATGTGAAGAGGTCTTTCAGTCACTAAAGGAGATGCTGACCCAGGTGCCTGTGCTGACTTTTGCAGACCCCCGATTGCCGTATGTATTGTATACAGATGCCAGCACAGAGGGCTTAGGGGGTGTCCTGTATCAGGATCAGGGCACCAGGTTGAGGCCCGTTGTATTTGTCAGCTGAAGTCTGTTGCCCTCTGAGAAAAGCTATCCCATGCACAAGTTGGAATTTCTGGCGTTGAAATGGGCTGTGGTGGATAAGTTGAGTGACGACCTCTATGGTGCCAAGTTTGAGATGAAGACGAACAACAATCCCCTAACCTATATCCTGACCTCGGCGAAATTCAATGCCATAGGCCGTCAGTGGTTGGTAGCTTTGTCTGCCTATGATTTCAGCCTGGAGTGCTGGCTGGGAAGTAGGAACATTGATGCTGATGCTTTGTCCTGACGTATGTATGACAGGCTGGACAGGGATGAGGAGTGGAAGAGCAATCCTGCCCCGAGAGTGAAAGCCATGTATCAGTTTGCCATCATGGTGAAGGCAGACGGAAGGTGAGGGCAGGATCAAGCAGTGGATCAATGGGGAGCTTCTGATAACGCCATTCCCCAAATTTACTTTAACCTGACTACTCTGAAGACAAATTAGCTGCCGGAATTGAGTTCTGGGGAAGTGGCAGCTGCTCAGCGAGATGATCCGGGCATCGATACCATTTGGTCAGCGGTCGGATAAGGAAACATGGCTCAGGTGGAGAAAATGAAACAAGTGGTAGTGCCTCCATTACTGAGAGAATGGCCCAAATTGAAATTGATCCTATACCAGGTCACGTCACCCCCAGACCGACCTCAGCATTCCCAGCTGGTTCTGCCTGAGAAGTATCGGAGGATTGCGTTGAAGTCACTTCATGATGATTCTGGACATTTGGGGTTGAAAAGACCTTTAGATTGCTCAAAGACTGGTTCTACTGGCCCCGAATGAAGCTGGAGGTCGAAGAATACTGCAAGATGATGAGAGTCATTGATCGTGTATATAGTCAGAAGCTTTTTCCCAGGGCTGAAATGGGTAGCACGAGAGGGCACAGTTTTAAGGTGCATGGAAATAGCTACAGAGGAGATGTCAGGGGTAAATTTTTTATGCAGAGAGTGGTGAGTACGTGGCTGCTGGTGACGGTGGTGGAGGCGGATATGATAGGGTCTTTTAAGAGACTCCTGGATAGGTACATAAAGTTTAAAAAATTAGAGGGCTATGGGTAAACTTAGGTAATTTCTAAGGTAAGGACATGTTTGCCACAGCTTTGTGGGCCGAAGGGCCTGTATTGTGCTGTAGGTTTTCTATGTTTCTCTGTTTATAAGTCGTGCATTCGATGCATATGGAGGAGACACTGACCATGAGGGCAGCTCCCTTGTCCCATTTGCAGAGTGTGGGACACCTTGACCTGGTGTGTATGGATTTCCTGTCAATAGAGCCAGATGCTAGCAACATGGCGAATGTCTTAGTCATCAAGGATCACTACACCAGATATGTGCAATCTTTCCCTGCCAAGGATCAGAGGGCATCCACGGTGGCAAAAGTGTTACGGGAGAAGTATTTTGTTTATTATGGCCTCCCCAGGTGGATGCATAGTGATCAGGGACGGGATTTTGAAAGCAGGATCATACATGAGTTACTGAACATGCTTGGAGTTGAGAAGTCGAGGACTACTCCTTATCATCCGCAGGATGATTCTCAGCCCGAGAGGTTTAATTGGACTTGATAGACATGCTGGGAACCTTGGAGATCAGCAACAAGAGCAGGTGGAGTCAACATATTGGATACTTCTATGTTTCTATGTTTCTATACCTGGTCCACAGTTACAACTGTGCATGAAATGAAGCTACCAGGTACTCGCCACATAATCCTATGTTCGGGCATGAGGTGAGGTTGCCCATTGACCTTTGTTTTGGGACTGAAGAGGATGACCTACCACTGAAGACTTATGTGCCTGATATGACAAGGGAGCTGAAAAAGGCTTATGAATTAGCCAAGGTCGAGGCTGCCAAGCTGAATCAAGGAAATAAGAGGACGTATGATCAGAAGGTGAGACTCTCCCAACTCATGTTGGAAGACCGAGTTCTCATAAGGAATCTGGGGCTGCCTGGGAAGCATAAGCTGGCTGACCGCTGGGTGGCTACGTCCTATGTGGTGGAGAGTCAGATGCCAAATGCACCAGTTTTCTGGGTGAAACCAGAGGATGGGAATGGGCCTGTCAAAATTCTCCATTGGAACCTCCTTGCACTCCTAAGTCTCTCTGTTCCATTACACTCCCTAGTGCCTTACCATTCATAGTATAAGTCCTATGCTGGTTTTACCTCACCCTTGTCTGTATCAAAATCTATTTTGTCACTCCTCAGCCCACTTCCTTAACTGATCAGGATTGCCTATAATTATAATCTACAATAACTTTCTTTATTATCAACACTTCCTAATTTCATGACATTCAAAAACTTACTCATCAAGTCTTATGCATTTACATCTAAATACTTTATGGAGATAATGAATAACAAAGGTCCTATGCCAACTCTTGCAGTGTATCACTAGTCACCAGTCTCCATTCCAAGAAACAATTTTCAACCACTATCCTCTGCTTCCTACATCCAAGCTAATTTTGAATTCATAAGACCATAAGACCATAAGACATAGGAGCAGAATTAGACCAACTGACCAATTAGATCTGCTCTAACATTCAATCATGGCTAATCTTTTTTTTTTCTCCTTCTCAACCTCAGTTCCCGGCCTTCTCCCCGTAACCTTTAACACCATGTCCAATCAAGAACGAATCAATCTTTGCCTTAAACACACCCAACGACCTGGCCGACACAACTGCATGTGGTAACAAATTCCACAAATTCACTACCCTTTGGCTAAAGACATTTCTCCACATCTCTGTTTTGAAAAGTAGGAAGAGTGGGAATAAATGGGACCTTTTCAGAATGGCAGGCAGTGACTAGTGGGGTACCGCAAGGCTCAGTTCTGGGACCCCAGTTGTTTACAATATATATTAATGACTTAGATGAGGGAATTAAATGCAGTATCTCCAAGTTTGCGGATGACACGAAGCTGGGCGGCAGTGTTAGCTGTCAGGAGGATGCTAGGAGGATGCAGGGTGACTTGGATAGGTTAGGTGAGTGGGTAAATTCATGGCAGATGCAATTTAATGTGGATAAATGTGAAGTTATCCACTTTGGTGGCAAAAATAGGAAAGCAGATTATTATCTGAATGGTGGCCGATTAGGAAAAGGGGAGGTGCAACGAGACCTGGGTGTCATTATACACTAGTCATTGAAAGTGGGCATGCAGGTACAGCAGGCGGTGAAAAAGGCGAATGGTATGCTGGCATTCATAGCAAGAGGATTCGAGTACAGGAGCAGGGAGGTACTACTGCAGTTGTACAAGGCCTTGGTGAGACCACACCTGGAGTATTGTGTGCAGTTTTGCTCCCCTAATCTGAGGAAAGACATCCTTGCCATAGAGGGAGTACAAAGAAGGTTCACCAGATTGATTCCTGAGATGGCAGGACTTTCATATGATGAAAGACTGGATCGACTAGGCTTATACTCGTTGGAATTTAGAAGATTGAGGGGGGATCTTATTGAAACATATAAAATCCTAAAGGGATTGGACAGGCTAGATGCAGGAAGATTGTTCCCGATGATGGGGAAGTCCAGAACGAGGGGTCACACTTTGAGGATAAAGGGGAATCCTTTTAGGACCGAGATTAGGAAAAACTTCTTCACACAGGGAGTGGTGAATCTGTGGAATTCTGTGCCACAGGAAACAGTTGAGGCCAGTTCATTGGCTATATTTAAGAGGGAGTTAGATATGGCCCTTGTGGCTAAAGGGATCAAGGGGTATGGAGGGAAGGCTGGGTATAGGGTTCTGAGTTGGATGATCAGCCACAATCATACTGAATGGCGGTGCAGGCTTGAAGGGCCGAATGGCCTACTCCTGCACATATTTTCTATGTTTCTATATTTCTATGAAAGGGCGCCCCTCTATCCTGAGGCTGTGCTCTCTTGTCTTAGACTCTTCCACCTTGGGAAACATCTTTTCCACATCTACTCTGTCTGGGCCTTTCAACATTTGAAAGGTTTCAATGAGATCCCCCCTCATCCTTCTGAATTCCAGCGAGTACAGACCCAGAGCCATCAAACGTTCCTCATATGATAACCCTTTCATTCCTGGAATCATCTTTGTGAACCCCCTCTGGACCCTCTCCAATGCCAGCACATCTCTTCTAAGATGAGGGGACCAAAACTGTTCACAATACTCAAGGTGAGGCCTCAGCAGTGCCTTATAAAGCCTCAGCATCACATCCTTGTTCTTGTATTCTAGACCTCTTGAAATGAATGCTAACATGGCATTTGCCTTCCTCATCACCGACTCAACCTGCAAGTTAGTCCTTAGGGTGTTCTGCACAAGGACTCCCAAGTCCCTTTGCTTCTCAGATTCCTGGATTTAGAAAATAATTTGCGTATTTATTTCTACTACCAAAATGCACAACCATGTATTTTCCAACATCATATTTTATTTGCCACTTTCTTGCCATTCTCCTAATCTCTCTAAGTCCTTCTGCATCCTACCTGCTTCCTCAACACTACCTGTCTCTCCACCAATCTTTGTATCATCTGCAAACTTGGTCACAAAGTCATCTAAATCATTTATATACAGCATAAAAAGAAGTGGTCTCAGCACCGACCCCTGCGGAACACCACTAGTCACTAGCAGCCAGCCAGAAAAGGATCCTTTTATTCACACTCGCTGCCTCCTACCAGTCATCCAATGCTCTAACCATGTTAGTAACTTTCCTATAATACTGTGTGCTCTTAACTTGGTAAGCAGCCTCATGCGTGGCACCTTGTCAAATGCCTTCTGAAAGTCCAAACTTACAACACCCACTGCATCCCCTTTATCTATTCTACTTGTAATCTCTGCAAAGAATTCCAGCAGGCTCATCAGGTAGGATTTTCTTTGAAGGAAACCATGCTGACTTTGTACTATCTTGTCCTGTGTTACCAAGTACTCCATCATCTTATCTTTAAAAATTGACTCTAACATCTTCCCAACCACTGAGATCAGGCTAAATGGTCTATAATGTTCTTTCTGCTGCCTTCCTCTTTTCTTAAAGAGTGGAAAAAACATTTGCAATTTTCCAGTCCTCTGGTACCATGCCAGAGTCCAATGATTTCTGAAAGATCATTTCTAATGCCACCACAATCTCTAACACTACCTCTTTCAGAACCCTAGAGTGCAGTTCATCTGGTCTGGGTGACTTGTGTACCTTTAGGCCTTTCAGCTTTTTGATCACCTTCTCTCTTGTAACAGTAACTGCACCCACTTCTCTTCCTTCAAACACCATAACATCAGGCATACTGCTGTCGTCTTCCACAGTGAAGACTGAGCAAAATACTCATTTAGTTCATCAGTCATCTCCTTGACCCCAGTTATTATTTCTCCTGCCTCATTTTCTAGTGGTCCTCTATCCACTCTCATTTCTCTTTTATTTTTAACATACTTGAAAAATCTTTTACTAACCACTTTGATATATTTGCTAGCTTGCTTTCATATTTCATCTTTTCCCTTCCAATGATTTTTTAAATTCCTCTCTGTAGATTTTTGAAAACTTCCTAATCTTCTACATTCCCACTAATTTATACTTTGTTGTATGCCCTTTTTTTTGTTTTTACAATAGCTTTGACTTCCCTTTAGGGTTGCCAACTATCCCGTATTAGCCGGGACATCCCGTATATTGGGCTAAATTGGTTTGTCCCATACGGGACTGCCCTTGTCCTGTACTCCCCCGCTAGGGTAGAGCATTCCTATGAAACCGTTCGTAAGCTGAAATGGCGTAAAGCGAAGAAGCAATTACCATTAATTTATATGGGAAAAATTTCTGAGTGTTGCCAGACCCAAAAAATAACCTACCAAATCATACTGTGTACATACATCTATTGGTGCTTCTGGACACATCTTCAGTGATGTTCCTGGAATCATCGAGTGTTTTGGGTCTTTCAACATCATACAGCCTCCTCCAGGTGACCCATCCGGGGCTGATCAGACCCCAGCTTGTGTCCAGATGGCTAGCTACTTATGACTCCATGGCTCCCCTCTTTTGAGCCACAGCCATCTTGAGGCCCTCTCTGCTGCATCGGTGGTACTGCGTATGGCTCTCCTCTTCCTCTCTCCCTCGATGCCCAAAATGCTGAAGGCTCTAACTAAAGAATGGGCTACGAATCCCCTACAACCAACCTCCACTGGGAGACACCTCGCTCTCCATCCAGCCTGCTGACAGTTGCTGACCAGTCCTGCGTACTTGGAGAGCTTCCTTTCAAAGGCCTCTTCCAAGCTATCTTCCCGTGGGACTGTCAGCTCCAGCAGCACCACTTGCTTAGTAGACTCAGACACTAGGACAATGTCTGGTCGCAGGGTGGTGGCTGCAATATGGTTGGGGAACTCAGCTGCCCTTCGAGGTCCGCCAACAGCTGCCAGTCCCTTGCAGAGGTCAGAACGCCTGCAGATGTTCTTTTGGCAGGTATTGGCTGCTCCCCAGCTCTGACAAAGGCAATGGTCTGCTTGGAGGGTCGGGACTGCTTTGCCCACTCAACTCCTGCCCTGACGGCTTCAGCGATGGTCTTTAGGACCTGATCATGCCTCCACCCACATAAAACCTAAAATAACACTAACATATAGAAAAAGCAGGAATGATATGATAAATACACAGCCTATGTAAAGTAGAAATAATGTATGTACAATGTATCAGAATCGGGAAGATTAAGCCAAAACCGATTTGTAGAAAAATATTGGCACATTACGCATGTGCACACAGAAGCCCGCGCAAGACTTCATGGTCATGGTAGTCTTTCTCGGGGTAAGCATATGTGTCCCGTATTTGACTGCTACTTTTGTCCCTTATTTGGGAGTGAGAAAGTTGGCAACCCTACTTCCCTTGTCAGTCAGGTTATACTATTTTACCATTTGAGTATTTCTTCATTTTTGGAATAGACATGTCCTGCACCTTCCTCATTTTTCGCAGAAACGCACATCATTGCTGTTCTGCTGACATCCCTGCTAGCAGCTCCTTCCAGTTTACTTTGGCCAACTTCTCTCTCATACCACTGTAGTTTCTCTTACTCCACTGAAATACTACTGCATCAGACTTTACTCCCTAACAAATTTCAAGTTGAACACAATATTGTGATCACTGGTTCCTAAGGGTTCTTTTACCTTCATCTCCCTAATCACCTGCTGTTCATTACATAAGACCCAATCCAGTATTGCTGATTCCCTAGTAGGCCCAATGACAAACTGCTCTAAAAATATATCTCTTAGGCATTCAACAACTTCACTGTCTCGAGATCCATTACCAACCTGATTTTTCCAATTGACCTGCATGTTAAAATCTCCCCCCTGTCTAACTCTCCCTGGTTCTCATGGGACCAAGCCACTCAGATCAGCCTATCAGGTGGGACCTTGTTAAAGGCCTTGCTAAAGTCCTAACAACATCCACTGCCCACTCTCATCTGCCTCTTTAGTTACCTTTTCTACAAACTCTAAGT
Organism: Mobula birostris; assembly: GCF_030028105.1. Lineage (NCBI taxonomy): Eukaryota > Metazoa > Chordata > Chondrichthyes > Myliobatiformes > Myliobatidae > Mobula > Mobula birostris. The sequence goes on from NC_092376.1 coordinate 96,447,148, forward strand.
TTCATTAAACACAACTTTCCACTCAAAAGCAAAGCTGATAGAAGCTTTTTAATCAGATTCTGTCCCTCAGAATTCCCTTTTGTCATCTCACAACTGCTGCTGTCAGACTAACTGATTTGTCTTTTCTACCCTTAATAAACAACAGCACGAGCTACCTTCCAGTCTTTGGAACTTCACCAGTGGCTAACAGTGAAGCAAATATCTCTGTAAGAATCTCTGCAATTTCTTCCTTAGCCTCTCACAAAATCCAAAGTTGCACTTGGTCATGCCCGTGGATCTATCCACATTAATACACTGTAAGGCTACAATCTAAGATGGCACTGAGCTATGACTTCCATTTAATCATGGCTCCAATTTAGTTCTATATAATTGGCTTTTTAGGCTTGTAAGGATGCTTTAGGGACAGAGGGGGGACTTAGGGTTCAGATTATGGTTTAGGAACAGGAATGTGGGGGTATCTAAGGTCAGACATGAGCTTAAGTCTCTTCTCTGCATTCAAAGGCCAGCATCGCCAGTGTGGGACACTTATGGGCAGATACTGGGCCTGCAGAAATGGGTGAGAGCTCCCCCAGGTCTGCAAGTTGTCAGCAGGAAATACGCATTCTGATGACTCCCTGGGTTCATGAATCATTGGGATCAGAAAGGCTTAACATTTGGAATCCCATCATAGGCAGAGTTCAAGGTCTAATGTTCAGTGATAGGCGTGACCTGGGATAGGTGCCAAGGATCAAGGCCTGATGTTCAAAAGTGGCGTCACAGGTAGATAGGGTCGTAAAGAGAGCTTTTGGTACTTTGGCCTTTATTAATCAAAGTATTGAGTATAAGAGTTGGAATGTTATGATGAGGTTGTATAAGGCATTGATGAGGCCAAATCTGGAGTATTGTGTTCAGTTTTGGTCACCAAATTACAGGAAGGATATAAATCAGGTTGAAAGAGTACAGAGAAGGTTTACAAGGACGTTGCTGGGACTTGAGAAACTCAGTTACAGAGAAAGGTTGAATAGTTTAGGACTTCATTCCCTGGAGCGTAGAAGAATGAGGGGAGATTTGATAGAGGTATATAAAATTATGATGGGTATAGATAGAGTGAATGCAAGCAGGCTTTTTCCACTGAGGCAAGGGGAGAAAAAAAACAGAGGACATGGGTTAAGGGTGAGGGGGGAAAAGTTTAAAGGGAACATTAGTGGGGGTTTCTTCACACAGAGAGTGGTGGGAGTGTGGAATGAGCTGCCAGACGAGGTGGTAAATGCAGGTTCTTTTTTAACATTTAAGAATAAATTGGACAGATACATAGATGGGAGGTGTATGGAGGGATATGGTCTGTGTGCAGGTCAGTGGGACTAGGCAGAAAATGGTTCAGCACAGCCAAGAAGGGCCAAAAGGCCTGTTTCTGTCCTGTAGTTTTTCTATGGTTTCTAACTCTGGCGGTCGAGACCTTTTGACCAGAGCCACATTTGCATATCTCTGCAAGTCCGCTGGAAATGTTGAAGGTCATTTCTGTAAGCCCGAGTCCAAGTCCAAGTCGACTGGAGGCTGGAGGTTAGAGGGCTGCCCTGGGGTTACTGTGCTGTGTGCATCCATGGGTGAAATGGGCCATGCTTTACTGTTATATTCTGTGTTGCTCTGCCAAGAATTGTGGGCAAGTTATGTTGATGCTGCAATGTGTGGCACACTTACAGATTGGCCAGCACACCCTTGGGTGTGTTGGTTGTTAACACAAATGACGCATTTCACTGTAGAGTTCGACATACACATAATAAATAAACGTGAATCATGAATCTTGAAATATCACCTCTGTGATAATATGTTTCCTCCAAAACATCTCCACTAGTTTTCCTCATCTCTTGAGCCACCGTGATTTTCTCCTGAGTAAACACAGAGGAGAAATATTTGTTAAAATTCCCACACATCACCTGCAGCTTGACAGCAGGGTCATGTAAAGGGAGGGAACGTCAACTCAGACCATGAGAGGACTGCGTCGGGCATTTTTCATGCCTTACAAGGCGCAGATTGGCAGTCTGTGTGGGGCGCCACTCCTTGCACAGACTAGAGCAATGTGTGATTAAGTGTCTTGCTCAAGAGCACAAACACGCTGCCACAGCTGAGGCTCAAACTAGCGATCTTGAGGTAACTAGACGAACGCCTTAACCACTTGGCCATGTGAACATAAGAACCTACCATTTCCTTCGCCATCCTTTTAGTCTTAATATAGCTAAAGAACTTCTTGGGATTTCTCTTAATTTAATACATCTCATACCCTGTCTGTCATCTTAATTTCCTTCTTAAGTTTATACTTAAACTTTACATACTGTTCGGGTCAAATTTGACCCGTTTTGACATTTGACAGCAGTAAAAACACCCTAAATGCCAATTTTTAGCCAAAATTTGATGACTTTTCCTAAAGTGACACAAAATGCGCAAAAATGAAAATATTTTAAAATTTTATACTTTGTGCAGGCGCTACAAATATTTGTATATTGAGACTGATCCGGGTCAAATTTGATCCGGGACGGGAGAGGTTCTGGACGATTGGAGTGTTGAGGATGTTGTTCCTTTATTCAAGAAAGGGAGTAGAGATAGCCCGGGAAATTATAGACCAGTGAGTCTTACCTCAGTGGTTGGTAAATTGATGGAGAAGATCCTGAGAGGCAGGATTTATGAACATTTGGAGAGGTATAATATAATTAGGAATAGTCAGCATGGCTTTGTCAAAGGCAGGTTGTGCCTTACTATCCTGATTGAATTTTTTGAGGATGTGACTGAACATATTGATGAAGGAAGAGCAGCAGATGTAGTGCATATGGATTTCAGAAAGGCATTTGATAAGGTACCCCATGCAAGGCTTATTGAGAAAGTAAGGAGGCATGGGATCCAAGGGGACATTGCTTTGTGGATCCAGAACTGGCTTGCCCATAGAAGGTAAAGAGTGGTTGTAGACGGGTCATATTATGCATGGAGGTCGGTCACCATTGGAGTGCCTCAGGGATCTGTTCTGGGACCCTTACTCTTCCTGATTTTTATAAATGACCTGGATGAGGAAATGGAGGGACGTGTTAGTAAGTTTGCTGATAACACAAAGGTTGGTGGTGTTGTAGATAGTGTGGAGGGCCATCAGAAGTTACAGCGGGACATTGGTAGGATGCAAAACTGTACTGAGAAGTTGCAGATGGAGTTCAACCCAGATAAGTGTGAAGTGGTCCATTTTGGTAGGTCAGAATATAGTATTAATGGCAAAGCTTTTGGCAGTGTGGAGGATCAGAGGAATCTTGGAGTCTGAATCCAGAGGACGCACAAAGCGGCTGCACAGGTTGACTCTGTGGTTAAGAAGGCGTACGGTGTATTGGCCTTCATCAATTGTGGAATTGAATTTAGGAGCTGAGAGGTAATGTTGCAGCTATATAGCACCCTGTTCAGACCTCACTTGGAGTACTGTGCTCAGTTCTGGTCGCATCACTGCAGGAAGGATGTGGAAGCCATAGAAAGGGTGCAGAGGAGATTTGCAAGGATGTTGCCTGGATTGGGGAGCATGCCTTATGAGAATAGGTTGAATGAACTTTGCCTTTTTTCCTGGGAGTGATGGAGGATGAGAGGTGACCTGACAGAGGTGTATAAGATGATGAGGGGTATTGATCGTGTAGATAGCCAGAGGTTTTCTCCAGGGCTGAAATGGTTGCCACAAGAGGACACAGGTTTAAGGTGCTGGGGAGTAGGTACAGAGGAGATGTCAGCAGTAAGTTTTTTCTCAGAGAGTGGTGAGTGCGTGCAATGGGCTGCCGGCAACGGTGGTGGAGGCAGATACGATGGGGTCTTTTAAGAGACTTTTGGATAGGTACATGGAGCTTAGAGAAATAGAGGGCTATAGGTAAGCCTATTTCATTTCATATATTTCAAATATCATTAGAAACGGGGACGGTGCTGGAAGATTGGTGTATTGCTCATGTGGTTCCATTGTTTAAAAAGGGTTCTAAGAGTAAACCTAGCAATTATCGGCCTGTAAGTTTGACGTAGGTGGTGGGTAAATTAATGGAAAGTATTCTTAGAGGTGGTATATATAACTATCTGGATAGACAGGGTCTGATTAGGAACAGTCAACATGGATTTGTATGTGGAAGGTCATTTTTGACAAATCTTATTGAATTTTTTGAAGCGGTTACTAGAAAAATTGACGAGAGTTAAGTGGTGGATGTTGTCTATATGGACTTCAGTAAGGCCTTTGACAAGGTTCCACACGGAAGGTTAGTTAGGAAGGTTCAATCGTTAGGTATTAATATTGAAGTAGTAAAATGGATTCAACAGTGGCTGGATGGGAGATGCCAGAGAGTAGTGGTGGATAACTGTTTGTCAGGTTGGAGGCCGGTGACTAGTGGTGTGCCTCAGGAATCTGTACTGGGTCCAATGTTGTTTGACATATACAATAATGTTCTGGATGATGGGGTGGTAAATTGGATTAGTAAGTATGCAGATGATACTAAGATAGGTGGTGTTGTGCATGATGAAGTAGGTTTTCAAAGCTTACAGAGAGATTTGGACCAGTTGGAAGACTGGGCTGAAAGATGGCAGATGGAGTTTAATGCTGATAAGTGTGAGGTGCTATATGTTAGTAGGGAGTAATCAAAATAGGACATACATGCTAAATGGTAGGGCATTGAGGAATGCAGTAGAACGGAGAGATCTTGGAATAATGGTGCATAGTTCCCTGAAGGTGGAATCTCATGTGGATAGGGTGGTGAAGAAAGCTTTTGGTATGCTGGCTTTTATAAATCAGAGCATTGAGTATAGGAGTTGGGATGAAATGTTAAAATTGTACAAGGCACTGGTGAGGCCAAACTTGGAGTATTGTGTACAGTTCTGGTCACCGAATTATAGGAAAGATATCAACAAAATGGAGAGAGTACAGAGGAGATTTACTAGAATATTACCTGGGTTTCAGCACCTAAGTTCCAGAGAAAGGTTGAACAAGTTAGGTCATTATTCTTTGGAGCGTAGGAGGTTGAGGGGGGACTTGATAGAGGTATTTAAAATTATGAGGGGGATAGATAGAGTTGACGTGGATAGACTTTTTCCATTGAAAGTAGGGGAGATTCAAACAAGAGGACATGAGTTGAGAGTTAAGGGGCAAAAGTTTAGGAATAACACGAGGGAGAACTCAGAGAGTGGTTGCTGTGTGGAACGAGCTTTCAGTAGAAGCGGTAGAGGCAGTTTCGATTTTGCCATTTTTTAAAAAGTTGGATAGGTATATGGACAGGAAAGGAATGGAGGGTTATGGGTTCTGTGCAGATAGATGGGACGAGATGAGAGTAAGCATTTGCCACAGACTAGAAGGGCCGAGATGGCCTGTTTCCGTGCTGTAATTGTTATATGGTTTTCTGGTTATATGATTGATTTCTAAGGTAGGGATATGTTCAGCACAACTTTGTGGGCCGAAGGGCCTGTATTGTGCTGTAGGTTTTCTATGTTTCTATGTTTCTGTGTTTCTATCTATGGAAATGGATTTTAGATCTCTGAAACATTAATTAAAGACGAATGTATATTGAGGCTGTTCCAGGGTCAAATTTGACCCGTATCTGTAATGCATTGTGTGAATATTCGTAGCATCAGATTGCATATGACGTGAGGACGTGGAGAAGTAAAATGGAAGTCTGATGAATAAACGTCGTTGTTCAATCTACAGCGGTGTCCAAGTCACATCAATGTTACACGGTGTCAGAAGAAATCGCGAAAAATAGGAAGAGAAGACACTTAAAAGATGTCACAGTTATAGCCACCGTCAAGTTTAAGCCTGCAAGGTAATCTTGCTGAGAACGGGAAAATATGGATCCAGAAGTCTGAGCTGCTTTGCACCGCTACCGATGCAACTGAAACATAGAAACATAGAAAATAGGTGCAGGAGTGGGCCATTCGGCCCTTCGAGCCTGCTCTGCCATTCAGTATGATCATGGCTGATCACCCAACTCAGAACCCTGTACCAGCCTTCCCTCCATACCCCCTGATCCCTTTAGCCACAAGGGCTATATCTAACTCCCTCTTAAATATAGTCAATGAATTGGCCTCAACTGTTTCCCGTGGCAGAGAATTCCACAGATTCACCACTCTCTGTGTGAAGAAGTTTTTCCTAATCTCGGTCCTAAAAGGCTTCCCCTTTATCCTCAGACTGTGACTCCTTGTTCTGGACTTCCCCAACATCAGGAACAATCTTCCTGCATCTAGCCTGTCCAATCCCTTTAGGATTTTATACATTTCAATAAGATCCCCACCCCCATCTTCTAAATTCCAACGAGTATAAACCTAGTTGATCCAGTCTTTCATCATATGAAAGTCCTGCCATCTCAGGAATCAATCTGGTGAACCTTCTTTGTACTCCCTCTTTGGTAAGGATGTCTTTCCTCAGATTAGGGGACCAAAACTGCACACAATACTCCAGGTGTGGTCTCACCAAGGCCTTGTACAACTGCAGTAGTACCTTCCTGCTCCTGTACTCGAATTGTCTAGCTATGAATGCCAGCATACCATTCGCCTTTTTCACCGCCTGCTGTACCTGCATGCCCACTTTCAATGACTAGTGTATAATGACACCCAGGTCTCGTTGCACCTCCCCTTTTCCTAATCGGCCACCATTCAGATAATAATCTGCTTTCCTGTTTTTGCCACCAAAGTGGATAACCTCATATTTATCCACATTAAATTGCATCTGCCATGAATTTGCCCACTCACCTAACCTATCCAAGTCACCCTGCATCCTCTTAGCATCCTCCTCACAGCTAACACTGCCACCCAGCTTCGTGTCATCCACAAACTTGGAGACGCTGCATTTAATTCCCTCATCTAAATCATTAATATATATTGTAAACAACTGGGGTCCCAGCACGGAGCCTTGCAGTACCCCACTAGTCACTGCCTGCCATTCTGAAAAGGTCCCGTTTATTCCCACTCTTTGCTTCCTGTCTGCTAACCAATTCTCTATCCACATCAATACCTTACCCCCAATACCATGTGCTTTAAGTTTGCACACTAATCTCCTGTAAGACGGAGAACGTGTAATGCTCGTGTGTGTAATTTCTGTGTGTGGCGGGAGAAGAGACAATAAAGGTTTGCAACATGTTTGTCTTCCAAGGTGATGAGCAAGATAAAACTGAAGTGTTGAAGAAAAAGTTTCAAGATTACTGCAAATCGAGAAAAAACCTACTGTACATCCGACACAGATTTTTCATGAGGGCTCAAGGACCAATAGAGACCATAGACGCCTATGTAACAGATTTGAAGAACAAGGCAAAAAACTGTGAGTTCGGGCAACTGCATGACTCTTTACTACATGACAGGATTGTATGTGGCATACGTGATGATCAAGTGAGAGGAAGGCTATTGCGAGAGGCGGATCTTACATTAGAAAAGGTGATTGATGTTTGCCGTGCTAGCGAGATCACGTCAAGTCAGGTTAAAGTGCTCAATGAAGAGATTGAGGTGCACAAAAAAAACTGTGAAAACTGACAAGAGTCGGACAAAGCCAACTCCACAGGATGATCAGAAGGAAGTTAACCGCAACAGATGTGGTTATAAACATGGATACAGAAAATGTCCAGCCTTTGGTCGGACATGCAAGTTATGCCAGAAAAGAAATCACTTTGCAAAGATGTGCAAATCGAAGGAGCACACAAGGAAAATGCGTGCTGTGGAACAGAGTGAGGGCAACAGTGACATGTTCATTGGTACAGTTGAAGTGGAACAGGAGGTATGCATCAAGAATATTGACAATGCAGAGATGGAGGATGAAGATGATTGGACTCAAGATCTGATAATAAACAGGAGGAATGTGACATTTAAGCTTGGTACTGGGGCAAAGTGCTATGTTATGTCAGCAGAAACATTCAACTCACTGGACATCAGAGGAAGACAGAGAAAATCCACCTGCAAGCTTGATGCATATTCCGGCCACAGGACGGCGCCACTGGGCAAAAAGAGCACTCACCTGTGTGTACAAAGGTCAACAATACAAGATCGAGTTTGAAATAGCTGCAATTCTAGTAAACAAGTGTTTTATTTTAATTCGACCATTTTGTAAACTTCCCTGTGCAAGGACACAAAGCTTATTAAATCTCTTCCAGAGTTCTAAAACATAATTAAACACACTGACACGTTTCCAAATCAGACCATAGTTCTCTGAGTAGGGTCAAAGCTCCTTTTGGCCTGTAACTGAATACAGGTTTCAACAAGCTACCCTCCAATGCCTTCCGAATCGAATCTCCAACAGTAAATAAGAGGAGGGGAACCCCCTCATCCCAATTTTTCCCATTTCTCACACAATGTGTTTTAATCATGGTCTTAAGAGTGGAGTTGAACCATTCCAAGGCTCCCTTGGACTCTGTGGGATTAGATTAGATTATGAAGACACACAGTCCTCTTTTATTGTCATTTAGTAATGCATGCATTAAGAGATTATACAATATTTCCTCCAGTGTGATATCACAAAACACAGGACAGACCAAGACTGAAAAAACTAACAAAACCACATAATTATAACATATAATTACAACAGTGCAACAATGCCATAACTTGATGAAGAAGCCCATGAACACAGTAAAAAGTTCAAAGTCTCTTAAATGTCCCACATCTCATGCAGATGGGAGAAGGAAGAAAAACTCTCCCTGCCATGCCGACCACAGTCTGACTTTGAGTCATCCGAAAACTTCGAGCCTCCGATCAGCTCTCCGACACCGAGTACTGAGCGCCATCTCTGTCCAAACAATTCAACCTCAATCTCGGTTGCAAACAGCAGGCAAAGCCGGGGATTTTGAGGCCTTCCCGCCGGAAGATTCCGGACCATGCAGTAACATCAGCAGCCAACTGGCATTTCAGAAATTTCTCCAGGTGTTCCTCTGTGCTTTCACGTCCATCTCCATCAAATCAGAATTGTCCACGGCCCCTATTTAACGGATACAATATCATTTTTCACCGGAGGGCTGCGCATTCGTGGCACGCTGCTCTCTCTCCTCCCGCCATGAGATGACACTATGTGCTTAGCTTCCACTTCTCTATCTATCCCCTGGAATGTTCTCAAAGTAAAGTTACTACCCAGGTCAAATTGAATTTCATTGGACAGACCTACCAGTGTGCAAAACTTACTGAATGACTTCATCACAGTCTTAGCCTTAATATTTTCATAAGACACTGCTTCAGGGGACCTAGATACAGCACACATAATTGGTATTTCTTCTGCATCAGAGGTATTCCAGAGATCTGTGGCACAAATGATTGAAGGCGTGGATGGGGTGGTCAAAATCATTGATGAATTGCTGATATGGGGTGACACAATTGAGGAACATGATCAGAGTCTGAAGAAGCTCCTGGAGAGCGCACGTGAGTACAACCTAAAACTGAACAAAAGTAAATGTAAGATCAGAACTACAGAGATCAAATACATAGGTCGTGTACTCAGCACTGATGGGCTAAAACCAGATGATGGAAAGGTCAGAGCTGTGGTACAGCTACCACCACCCGAAGACAAGCAAGAATTATTGAGGTTCATGGGCATGATACAGTATCTTGCCACATTCATTCCCAACTTATCAGAGGTCAGCGCTCCACTCCGAAAGCTACTAGAGAGCAACACTGAATGGCATTGGGAAGACGAATGAAAGAAAAGTTTTGACACATTGAAGCAGTTGGTTACCAATGCACCAGCACACAAGTTCTATGATGTCAATAAACCAGTGACGATGTCTGTGGATGCCAGTTCGGAGAGATAGGAGCTGTTATACTGCAGGATGGGAGGCCTGTGGCGTATGGATCACGAGCACTTATGGACCGTCAACGCCGATATGCTCAAATTGAGAAGGAATTACTTGCCATAGTTTATGGGTGTGAGAAGTTCCACCAATATGTATATGGCAAAGAAATCCAGGTTGAGAGTGATCACAAACCACTTGAGAGCATCTTCAAAAAGCCACTCCACCAAGCTCTTATGAGGCTGAAAAGGATGCTTCTCAGGCTACAGAGGTACACTCTCACAGTCACCTGTAAACCAGGAAAAGAATGTGCATCGCCGATGCTTTGAGCCGTGCTTACCTCAAAGGGCAAAAGGCGGGAGGAGAGGATGGCGGCGCGATGCAGCGCACGCAGCTGTCTGGTGAAATGATATCGTATTTGTAAGTAGGATGCGTGTTGGTGCGTGGCCAAGTGGTTAAGGCGTTCGTCTAGTGATTTGAAGGTTGCTAGTTCGAGCCTTGGCTGAGGCAAGGTGTCTGTCCTTGAGCAAGGCATTTAACCACACATTGCTCTGCGACGACATCGATGCCAAGCTGTATGGGTCCTAATGCCCTTCCCTTGGACAACATCAGTGGCATGGAGAGGGGAGACTTGCAGCATGGGCAACTGCTGGTCTTCCATACAACCTTGCCCAGGCCTGTGCCCTGGAAAGCTTCCAAAGCACAAATCCATGGTCTCACGAGACTAACTGATGCCTATAAAAGTAGGATGCCGTGCACAATTCTGATTTGATGGAGACAGACGTGAGAAGCACAGAGGAACATCTGGAGAAACTTCTGAAATGCCCGGTTCGCTGCCGCTGCTACTGTGCTATCGAGAATCTCCGGCGGGAAGGCCCCAAAATCCCTGGCTTTGCCTGCTGCTGGCGACCGAGGCTGGGGTCGAAGTGTTCGGCAGAGATGGTGCTCGGTGCTCCGTGTCGGAGGGCTGGTCGGAGGCTCGAGGTTTTCGGACACTCAGAGTCGGACTGTGGTCGGGCATGGCAGGGAGAGTTTTCTTCCTCCTTCCGTCTGCGTGAGATGTGGGACTTTCGAGAGACTTTGAACTTTTTTTTACCGTGCCCATGGCTTGTTCTACATCAAGTCATGGTATTGTTGTACTGTTGTAACTATATATTATAATTATGTGTTTTTTGTCAGTTTTTCAGTCTTGGTCTGTCCTGTGTTTCTGTGATATCACACCGGAGGAATATTGTATCATTTCTTAATGCATGCATTACTAAATGACAATAAAAGAGGACTGCATGTCCTCATAATCTATTCTAATCTAATCTAATCTAAACTAACTGTTGCTAGGAAGAGCGCTGGAGGTCAACTGGGTTATACCTCAGCTACCCATCTCTGAGGAGAAGTTGAACATGTTCAGGAAAGCGACTGCAGATGATCCTGAAATGCAAATGCTAAGAGACATTACAATGAATGGATAGCCAACAGAAAGAAAAGATCTTCCAAAGGAAATGCAGAAATACTGGACATTTAAAGAGGAAATCAGCTAGATACAGAGACTAGACATACATACAGTCTCACACAGTTTGAGGCAAAGTTACACATGTCATAAGTTCCAAGGTGTGAAATAAAAGGTTTATTAGTCTATGTTAGTAAAAGAAAATACACTGTCGTTAGTATTGTAAGATGCAATGCAGAATACAGTACAAGAAGGTAAGATTTTTTTTAGTTTATGTCATGGTTGTTGCACTGTAAGAAAGGCATTGTTTTGGTAAATCACATTGTTTTAAAAAGAAAAAAAATTCTTGAGAAGGGGGATGTAATGTATTGTGTGAGTATTTGTAGCGTCAGAGTGTGTATGATGTCAGGACACGGAGAAGTAAAATGGAAGACTGTTGAATAAACGTGGTTTTTCAATCTACAATGGTGTCCGAGTCACATCAATATTACAGTATCTATTGAAATGGATTTTAGATCTCTGAAACATTAATTAAGGATTAATCACCCATTTATTATTGTCAGATAGGCTATTTATACATTCTAAATAGATCTGTTTTTCAAAATTTGGTGTAGACACTTGTTATGAGGGGATTCTTGGGCCAGGTCAAAATTGACCTGGACCATACTGTGAAGGTATAGAATATGAACAGGTTGCCTGGGTTAAATCTTTTCATAGTCATCAAGGAATTCACTCATCCCCGACCTATTAAAACCAATATATGCTTCCTTCGGCCAGGCAGCATCTATGGAAAAGAGAGGAGAAGGGGCTTGACTGTACTCTTTTCCATAGGTGTCGCCTGGCTTGTTGAGTTCCTCCAGCATCTGCAGATTTGCTCTTGTATATGCTTCCTTTGTTTTCTTGACCAGATTTCTTGTCGGTCAAAGTTCCCTAAACTCGTGTTTCACCCTAACAGGAACATACTGCTCATGGATTCCAAATGTCACACCCTTAAAAGCCTCCAATTTACTATTTGTTCCTTTTCCTTCAAACAGGCTCACTTAAATGAGCTTGGCTTATTTCCCCAAAGTTAGTCCTGCTCCAGTTGACAACACTAACCTCTGGACCTGTCCTATCATGTCATCTTAAAACTAATAGGATTATTGTCACTAGAGCCAAAGTGCACCTGACAGCTTTCCGTTACTTGACGTACTTCATTCACTTAGAGAAGGTCCAATATTGCATTCTTCGGAGTAAGATCCTCTTAAATAAGATGTAGATTTCTTGGATATATTTAACTAATTCCACCCCATCCAGGCCCTTCATGCTCCAGGTAGTCGGGTCAAAACTGGGAAAATTAAAACCCTGTTATTCTTACAATTTTCAGCAATTTTTCAGCATACTCAATATTCAAGCTCTCATTGAATATTGGATGGCGGGGGTGAGTCTATAATACAACCGCACTAAAGTGGCCTTCACTTCTTGTTTCTAATTGTCACTGGACAATTCCCCAAGAAAGCAATTTCTAAAATCTACTGTTAGCAAAAAGGCAAAACTTCCTCTTCACTTACATGTACCCCTGTCTCATCTGTAGCACCTGTATCCCGCATTACTGAACTTCCAGTTCTGCCCTTCTCAGCTATGTTTCCAGTATGGCTGCAGCATTGCAGTTAGCAGAGCCAATCTACACTCCGAGTTCTCTGCCTTTCCAGTTAAGTTTTGTGTATTAAAATAAATGCAGTTTAACTGCATATTCCTTTCTCTGACTCTACTGTGCCCCTGACTATCCAGATTACTAAACTTGATCTTGCTGCCTACTGCACAGAGACCCACCCCAAAACAATCTAAATTGTACTCTCCTATGTTGCATTAAGTGTGGGCACGTGGCCAAGTGGTTAAGGCATTCAACTAGTGATCTGAAGGTCGTGAATTCGAGCCCCAGCCGAGGCAACGTGTTGTGTCATTGAGCAAGGCACTTAATCGTGCTCTGCGACGACACTGGTGCCAGGCTGTATTGGTCCTAGTGCCCTTCCCTTGGACAACATCGGTGTCGTGGAGAGGGGAGACTTGCAGCATGGGCAACCGCTGGTCTTCCATACAACCTTGCGCCCTGGAGAGTGAAGACTTTCCAGGTGAAGATCCATGGTCTCGCAAAACTAACGGATGCCTTTGATGTAGTATTAGCATATTTCCCTGAAAGGATACTGGTCCCTCTCTGGTTCAAGCATCCATCCTATACATCTGTTCTACCTCAGAAGAGATCCTAATGGTCCAAGATACTTAATCCATGCCCCATGTATCAGCTACACCACCACTAATTTATCTGGCATATCCTGCTTCTAACCTCATTAGAACATAGTACCAGGAGTAATCTAGAATATTCTTGCTTCTTAACTTCTTAGCCAACTCACTTTACTTATTCTTCAGGACCTCATCCTTAGTTCTACCTATGCCATTTGTTTCAACATGTACCACATCCTTTAGTTGTCTACCCTTCCCTTGAATATTTTCTGCAGCCACTAGGAGACATCATTAACCCTGGCACCAGACAGCAACAGAATCTCCAGTCTGTCCCCCTCACTAGTGAGTTCCCAAGCACTATCATCCATGGAGGGAGGAGCTTAGGAGACAAAGGCGCCTAACAGCAACTCCTTTGTTTGCATCATCGGAAACAGCTCTATTTATATCTTTAATATCTCTATTTTTCCCTTTCAGGGTTTTTTTAAAGACCCTGATCTGGAGTCACACACTGACTTTGGTTCTTTGCGGGAATGGGACCCATTCTCGGGGCCTCGCGACTGGCCATTATTCGATATACCAAGGACGCGGCCAAGAAGATTAGTTCGCCTTTGAAGTTCTAGGATTTCGTGGCCCTGGAGGTGGGGAGACCTGAGGTCAGTGACTCCGCAGGAAATTGGTGTGTTGTGGGAGATGGAAGATCGAAAGCAGCGAGCCGACTGTTGGCTATGTACCTACAGACCTAAATTTTTTGGGCACAGCGCTCGGAAAAAGCAATGCAATGGACTTTTAACATCGTAAATCAATGAGTTGTTTGTTATGTCTCCCCTCTTGCTGTGAAAGGGAGATGCCTCTTTCTCCCTTACTAGGGAGAGTGAGAGCATGTGGTATGTTGAATTACCGGTGAACGAGTTGTCTTTGTGGTACTGCAAGTCTGTGCCTTTATTGATGCTTTTGCACGCTTGAGTGTTCGGTGGAGGGTGCTGATGTTTGTTTTGCTGGTGGGGAAGGGGGGATCGTTACTTTGCTGCTGCTTACATGTGGGAGGGGGAGCTGGGGGGCTTTGGGGTTCTAACATTTAACTGTCATTCATTCTTTGGGGCACTCCTCTGTTTTCGTGGACGGTTGTGAAGAAAAAGAATTTCAGGATGTATATTGTATACATTTCTCTGGCATTAAATGTACCTTTGAAACCTTTGAAACCTTTCTGAGTACACAGTTTCCCTTTGAGCCTCAGAGGAAATCACAGTGCCAGACTTCTGGAAGCCCTGGAAATGATATTCCCCTTAACAATATCCAAAGAGGATTTCCTGTTAGTTAGGGAAATCTCATAAGGAAACGCAGCACTGACTGCCTACTCCCCTTACTTTTCCTGATGGTCATCACCTTTCTGAAGCCTGTCTTTCGGCTGTGAATATTTCCAGGTGATCCTGAGTACATACAACTCCAGCTGCAGTTCCTTGACTCAGTTTGCCAAGAGCTGTAGCTGGTTCACTTCCCTTAGATATCATCATTGGGGATGCCATGACCTCTGCTACCTTGCAGAATAGCACATTGCTGCCCTTACTACCATTCTGCCTTACTGTATCAAGTTCCAAGGATCAACAAAAAAACATCTTAACTGTTCCTCCTCACTTTTTAAGGATCTGTTCTCACCTTCTGGATCATCAGATGTGGGCAGTATCAGACATTACAAGGACTGTCATATTCCCAAGCTTCATGGTAAGGGACCCATGGCTTTCAAAGTCGAAGATCAGCTGTTCAGCAATTGGGGCATATTTCTGCTGGTTCACCTGTTTTCCAATTCAAGATGTCATGAACTTCTGGCACCTAAGGCCAAATGACAGGAGGCTACCTCATAAAATACAATGTGGTGGCTGCTTTAGCTGAACTCAGTACAGCAGCCACCCTTTCAACAACAGGCACTAAGATTCCACAAAATGAATTGCAATGAAGGTTGATTGTCACAAGAGGGCGCAATACATGGATGTGGAAAGCTTCCCACAGTAACATATGATGCAGATGCTTTCTGCGATTAGTTTAAGGGATGTGACAAGCTGGAATGCTCTATAGGCTTTCACACAAATTCAGCTTGTTGACCAATTGGCCTACCTAATACCTGGATAGCTAATATCCAGGTTGTCAACATTACAGATACGAAGTTACCTTTGGAAACTGAAAACAGGAGAAATTTAGAATTTCTAGCATTAAACCGAATTGACTTTATTTCTTACATACTTCACATAGATGAAGAGTAAAGATCTTTACGTTACGTCTCTGTCTAAATGTGCATTGTGCAATCTATAGTAATTTGTAATAAATAGTATGTACAGCAGAACAGTCAATATAAAATAGAAATACAATTGTGTCAGCGTGAGTTAATCAGTCTGATGGCCTGGTGGAAGAAGTTGTCCCGGAGCCTGTCGGTCCTGGCTTTATGCTGCGGTACAGTTTCCCAGATGGCAGCAGCTGGGATAGTTTATGGTTGGGGTAACTCGGGTCCTCAGTGATCCTTTGGGCCCTTTTTACACACCTATCTCTGTAAATGTCCTGAACAGTGGGAAGTTCACATCTACAGATGTGCTGGGCTGTCGACACCACTCTCTGCAGAGTCCTGCGATTGAGGGAAATACATTTCCCATACCAGGCAGCGATGCAGCCAGTCGGGATGCTGTCAGTTGTAAGAACAATTTACCTATAAGGGAGATGTAAAATCATGCAAACAATTTCAGATAGAACATAGGATAGAACAGCACTAGTGAGAAATTTGACTCATGATACTGTACCAATCTCGATGCCAGTTTATACTCAGTGTTCTGTTCCTGTGTATTATCCATATTCCTCCATTCCCGTCAAATTCATGTCTACCTAAACACCTCTTTAACTCTAGATGGTGTACACCACAGAGTTCTGAAAGAGGTGGCTGAAGATTGTGGAGGCATTAGTAATGATCTTTCAAGAGTCACCAAGCTGTAGTCAGCATGGTTTCCTCAAGGGAAAATCTTGTCTGTCAAATCTATAGGAACTCTGTGAAAAATTCACAAGCAGAATAGACAAAGGAGAATCAGTTGATGTTGTGTACTTGGATTTTCAGAAGGCCTTTGACAAGGTGCTACACATGAGGCTGTTTGACAAGCCACCCAGAAAAAGCTCCCTTTATTTCCACTCTTTGCCTCCTGCCAATCAGCCACTGCTGGAATCTTTTCTGTAGTACCATGGGCTCGTAGCTTGTTAAACAGCCTCATGTGTGGCACCTTGACGAAACTATGTTGACTACAGCCTATTTTATTATGTGCCTCCAAATACCCTAAGACTTCATCCTTTGTTATAGACTCCAACATATTCCCAACCACTGAGGTCAGACTAATTGGCCTATAGTTTCCTTTCTTCTGCCTCTCTCTCTCTCTCCTTGTAGAGTGGAGTGACATTGGAAATTTTTAAGTCTTCTGGAACCATTCTATTATCTAGTAAATCTTGTAAGATCATTATTAATGTCATCCTTTCATTATGCCTTGTGTTGATTATGGTCTTTCCATGACCATGATTATTCTTGGCAATTTTTTCTATAGAAGTGGTTTCTGCGCAGTGTCTTCACCTGATGGGTGACCCCAGCTATTAAGAATACTTTTCAGGGATCGTCTGCCTGTTGTCAGTGACTGTGTTACCAGAGCTCGTGATATGCACCAGCTGCTCATACAACCATCCACCAACTGCTTCCATAACTTCTCAAGGAACTAAGCAGCTGCTACGCCTTGCCCAAGGGTGACCTGCAGGCTAGCAAAGAGGAGTGCCTTTGGTAGAGGCACATTCCCCCACCAGAGGGAAGTCAAGAGAGTAAAAAGAGAGCATGAAATGAATCTGGTAGACAAGGTCAAAGGAAATCCCAAGAGATTCTACAGGTATATTAAGAGTAAAAGGTTGGCAAGAGACAGAGTAGGTTCCCTTAAATGTTCAATATGTCAGCCAACATGTTAAGCTACATGAGATCCGTGGCATTATAAATGTTTCTCATAGTGTTTACTGTGGAGACAATCATGGAAGCTGAGGAACTGAGGCAAATGAATGCTGATGTTTTGGGTCATATATGAATTGTCAAAGATGAAGTATTGGCTGTCCTAAAGCAGATGAAAGCAGGGACTGACCAAATACATTATGGAAAGCTAAGGAAGATATTGCAAAGGCCCTTGCATAAATATCTGCATCATCTTCAGCCATAGATGAAGCTTCAGAAGACTCTAGTGTGACTAATGTTGTCTCATTATTTAAGAACAGCAGCAAAGACAAGCTGGTGACTCCGACACCAGTGGTAGGTAGGTTTTTAAAGGGGATTCCAAGGATTTCCCAGCATTTGGATAGATAAGTACTTTATTGATTAGGGATAGCTAGCACGGCTTTATGTGTGGGAAATAATTTCTCATAAATCTGTTAAAACTTTGAAGAGATCATCAAGAGGATCTTTCAGGAATTGGATAGACCAATATTGATTAGGGATCACCAGCAACTGGATAGACAGACATTGATTAGGGATAGCCAGCACAGCATTACATGTGGGAAATCATGTCTCAAAAATCTGTTAAAAAATCTGAAGAGGTCATCAAGAGGATTAAAAAAAGCAAGGTCTCTGGAATTTAGCAAGGCCTTTGACAAAGTATTGCATGGAAGGTTAATATGAAAGTTTAGATTGCATGACAGAAAGGGAGAGCTAGCTCCTTTGATGTATAATTGACTTGATGTTGGATTCTGTTGTTTTTAATCGAAGGTTAGAGAAGTGCAGCACATAAACAGGCCTTTCAGCCCATCTAGTCCATGCCAAAACCATTTAAACTGCCTACTCACAATGACCTGCACTGGCACCATAGCTCTCCATGTCCCTACTATCCATGTAGCTATCAAAACTTTTCTTAAATGTTGAAATTGAGCACACATGGACTACTTGTGCTGGCAGCACATTCCACACTCTCGTGACTCTCTGAATGAAGTTTCTTCTCATGTTCCTCTCCTAACCCTTTCATTTTTTTTTATAATTTCCAGAAAAATCCTTGGAAATTTTCTCAACACTCTTTCAACCTTGTTTACATCTTTCCTGTAGGTAGGTGACCAGATTAGCTCTCACCAATATCTTATACAACTTCAACATAACATCCTATCTTCTGTACACAAAACATTAATTTATGAAGGCCAATGTGCCAAAAGCTTTCTTTAGGACCCTATCTACTTGTGCGCTGCTTTCAATGAATTATGGACCAGTATTCCCAGATCACTTTGTTCTACCACACTCCTCAGTGCCCTAACATTCACTGGCTGGTGCTACTGAAGTGCAGAACCTCACACTTGTCTGCATTAAATTCCATCTGTCATTTTTCAGTCCATTTTACCAGCTGATGCAGATCCCTCTGCAAACCACAATGTTATCATCCAGATCGGTGATATACATAGATGACAAACAACAAAGGACCTTAGCACCAATCCCTGCATCTTACTATTTACAGGCCTCCAGTCAGAGAGACAACCATCTACTGCCACTCTCAGGCATCTTCCACAAAGCCAATGTCCAGGAAACCAAGAAATTAACACCTACAATGGACAATCTACAATTCTACCACACACTCTAGACCCTTACATTTCTACCACCCACACTTGACCCCTACACTTCCACCACCCACACTAGACCTTCTAAAATTCTACGACTCACACTGGACCCCCTACCACCCTACCACAGGACCCAACACAATTTGACAACCCACACTGGACCGAGGACCCCCTACATTTCTACAACTCAGAAGGGACCCCTATAATTCTACCACCAACATTGGACCCACTACATTTCCAGTGTCCACACTGACCCCCTACAATTCGACAACCCACATCAGACCATGGACCCCTACAATTCTACCACCCATAAGCGACCCCCAACAATTATACCACACACACAGGACCCCCTAAGTTTCTACCACCCACATTGGATCTCCTACAATTCTACCACCCACATTGGACCCCATACAATTCTATCACCCACACAAGACACCTAACAATTCTACAACCTACAATGGATGCCCGAAAATTCTAACACCCAAACCAGACCACCCACACTGGACACCCTACACTTCTACCATTCACACAGAACCCAAAATATTAGACCACCCACACTGGATCCTGAACCACAACAATTCTACCACCCACACCGGGCACACTACAATTCAACCACCCTCACTGGCCATGGACCTCCTACAATACCACCACCCACACAATACTCCCAATGACTCTACCACCCACACAGGACTGTTTACAATCTTACAACCCTCACTGGATCCCCAACAATTCTACCACCCACTCTGGACTCCGTACAATTCTACCACCCACTCTGGAACGAGTACAAATCACCTACCAACAGAACAAGGAAACCTGCAGCATGCTATTTCCTACATTGGACCCCTTACAATTCTACCACCCACTCTGGACCCTCTGCAATTCTACAACCCTCACCAGACCCCCAACAATTCTACCACCCACTCTGGACCCACTATAATTCGACCACAGCACTGTACCCCCAACAATTCATTACCCACACTAATCTCTCTACAATTCTACCCCACACCAGACCCCTGCGATTCAACAACCCCCAGTGGACCCTGGACCTCCGACAATTCTACCACCCACACCGGACCCCATACAATTCTACAATCCACACCGGATGCCCGACAATTCTAATACCCAACCTGGACCACCACAATTCTACCATCCACACAGGATTTTTATTCCTCATGTATAAGAAAGATGTAAGAAATAAAGTCAATTCAATTCCATTCAATTCACTTGACTATATACTAGCAGCAATTAATGACCAATTAATCTACTAACATGGGAAGGAAACAGAATCAATGTTGTCACAGGGGTCTATGAGCACTCCACATAGGCAGCATCAAACAGTATAACTGATCCTGGGTCACTGGCACTGTGACACAGCTGCTAGACCAGCAGTATCACATTATCCAGAGTTATTTTAAAGTGAGTTCAAATTCTTGAGCAACCGTGGTGCCATTTGAGCTCCGATTGCCCAGATCAATAGTCCAAACTCTCAATTGATTGTTGATTCAGGGCTTTTGTTCACAAAACAAGCAGCTGCTTCCAGCCTTATGTGCAACAACTATTATTGTGTTTCTAAGATCATTCCATGAATATGAAAAAAAAATTCTTTCCAAGTGCAGGTTTATAAAACTTCCTCAGAATATTGTCTATGATGATCATCATCAGTGACAATGCCTGTGATGAAAGAAGTACAGCATCTAAAGGGAAGGGGTGGGCTGTGCCACCATTATCACTGCAGATATGTTAATACTTTCAACTCCCATAAAAAAGATAGGCGAGAAACTCCTCGATATTTGCAGGACTTTATAAATGCTTGCCATACTTGTGAACAGGCAAGACAAGATCATATCACTTGCTAGCCTCATAGATCCTTGGAATGTTTTTTTTTGTTTCACACATTTTTTTAAATTGGCAAATTAATATAATCCAGCATAAAACTTAAAACTTTTTGAATCAAAATTCATACTTTGTATCACAGACAGTCTGAATTCCTACTATCTTTAAACAGACTAGAATACTCAACAGGAAGTGTTGTTTATGAAACTTGATTCAAAACCCTATATAGTTGAGGACACTTTGCAGCTGAAGGGGATATAAGAATTATCCAAATTCTCTACAGTACAAAAGGGCCTGGAAACATTCCATGCAATTAAACATAACTGATGGTGCTGAGAAATAATACACCCCACAGCCACTGCAAAAATGCTTAAAAACCTGAGCAACTTAATCATTTTTTGCTTCCTACAGGCGAGAGTAAAACATTAGCACATTATAATCTTGCATATATTTTATTCCCAGGGGTAGAACAATGTTATTAAAACAGTAGTACTTTTTATATAACATTGTAAAAAACAAATAAATAAAAATAAATGAATCAACTTGGCTTTAAGATATTTCTTTTGATATTTCAGTGCTCTGATGATCCACTGAGTGAACTTATTTTGAAAGGTTGAGTCTAAATGCAAGCTGACTGTAGCTGGAGTGAGTAACCTATCAAATCCCCATTGGTTCTGTTCTTTCAGTGACCAGCACATTAATACCATTTATCACTGCCTCTTTACAGACAAATTAATCTACCCCTATAGCAGTGTTTATCTACTTTCTATCAATTGCTTATTCAAAATCAGCTGAATATTTATGGGATTAATCTTATTTACTAGTTGGCCCAAGTTGAATTAAAAATGATATCTAATTTCCAAAGCACAGCACATTTTGGAAATGCTTGCTAATTTGCACTGACTGTCAGTATGTAGCTCCTAATCTTTCTATAATTGAATAATATAATGCTATGGTTTCAAAGGCTAACTATTCAAAAATAGAAAGTACCATTAATCACAAAGACAGGGAAGGCAGGAGCTTTGCTAAATATTCTTGCATCTCAAATAATTTTGATAACGACTACACGAGGATTCTTCCCTTTTACGACTTTTCATTTGAATCTGTTTCCAGAATTTGCTTTCTCTTCTACTTCTATGGATTTGTAAACCTATTACACTAAACTATTATGTACAGTATAGCAAGCTAAGGGAGATTAGTTACATTAAGTTTATTTCCCAAAAAATGTGACCTAATTATGCTCAATCCAATGTCTTCTCAAGAGTTGTGGTACAAAAATTTTGCCAGCTGCCCCCATTTGCTTCTTTTAAACTCTTTCTTTCTACACAATCTACAATCCAATATCTCCTCAGGAACTGCGGCACGCAAGATCAGGTGTTCTTCAATATAACTGTGTGGTCAATTGTAACATGTATGGCTCCAGATCTCTGGAAGATTGGTCCGGTAATATGATCACAATACTTATCTACCTACAATTTGAAGTCCATTGTCTACTGTTATGTTACAAAAGAAAGTCATGCTAATTTAAACACTGAAGAAACGGGCTGAATGGTGAATTAAAAAATACTGCAGGCAGTGGAAATTTCCAATATAAATTGAAAATGCTGCGAGTAGCAGGACACCAGACCATTTCAGAGAAAGTTACAGTTATATGCATTCTGGGTTAAATTACACCTGGAGTACTTTACTTTCCAGGCATCATACCTTCGGAATGAAATATTGGCCTTTGGAGAGGAGTTAGTAATGAATTACTATCGACTTATACAGCGAATAAGAACCCAATTCTTTTGTTGGAACTCTGAAATATAGATAAAAATACTGAAAATAAAAATTAGGTCAGCAATAAAATGTAGTGAGAGTGAGTTTCACCAAAATTGGACACAAATTCAGGCAGAATCCATGGCAAGATGGAGATCTCATATTAAAACCTGGTAGAAACCATCAACCTGAGGTGATAAATGTTTTTCTCACTATAGTTGAGGCCTGACCTGCTGTATATTCTTAGCAATCACTGTTTTTATAGAAACTACACTTTGGGTCAAAATAATTGAACCTCTCCAAATATTAAGAGCAAATGAAGGGTGAAAATTCAGAAATTACTTCTGTTCTTCATAGCTTCTAAATTCAAGGGTGAAGTTTTTCAGGACTGGTAATGTTGCTGTCATTTAAACAGTGAATTTTAAATCTGAGATCAAAAGGTTTCAGTTAACTGAAGATATTCACAACAAAACAAAGGTCAGCTATTATCCCACTGAATAATTGAGCAGGTTTTGAAAGCTGAATGATATTCTATTCTTACTTCATGTTCCATAACTGATAAAAACTTCCAGTTCTAATGATCACAATGGACACAAATTTTTTCAGTGCTGAACATTGTTAACACTCTCCATTTTTATCTAATTGTTCTGAAACTGAAACTATCATTGTAAAAGTTGTCCCACTCTGATCTTGGAGGCATTCTACACAGAAATGAACTCTTCAGCCTAACATGCTGATAAGTATATAAGTATACTCATCCCTATACAGAGCTATACAGTACAAAACAGGTCCTTCAGCCCACCATCTCCATGCCAACTGTTATAATGATCTATTCCAGCCCTATTTACCCACACTTCAAGTCAAGTCAAGTCATCAAGTCACTTTTTATTGTCATTTCAACCATAACTGCTGGTACAGAACATAGTAAAAATGAGACAATGTTTTCCAGGACCATGGTGCTACATGAAACAATACAAAAACTACATTGAACTATGTAAGATAAAACACAAAAACTACACTATACTACAGACCTATCCAGGACTGTGTAAAGTGCACAAAACAGTGCAGGCACTACAATAAATAATAATAAATTAACACAGTAGGCACAGTAGAGGGTATAGTAGGTTGGTGTCAAGTCAGGCTCCGCGTATTGAGGAGTCTGATAGCTTGGGGGAAGAAACTGTTACATATTCTGGTCGTGAGAGCCCAAATGCTTCGGTGCCTTTTTCCAGATGGCAGGAGGGAGAAGAGTTTATATGAGGGGTGTGTGGTGTCCTTCATAATGCCTTTTGCTTTGGGGATGCAGCATGTGGTGTAAATGTCTGTGATGGCAGGAAGAGAGACCCCGATGTTCTTCTCAGTTGACCTTTCTATTTGCTGCAGGGTCTTTCGATCCGAGCTGGTGCAATTTCCGAACCAGGCCGTGATGCTGCTGCTTCATCTGGAGTTTTCAGTACCTCACCAATTCAAATATACTTCCAGAAGATTCTTAAATATTGTAATGGTACCTGCTTCCACCTTCTCAGGAAGTGTATTCTAGATTCCAGCTGCTTTCTGTGTGAAAATTTTCCTCTTGGGACCCTTCTAAATTTCTTACTCCTAACTGAAACTTATGCCCTCTAGTTTTAATTATCTTTCTTCAGGGAAATATTTCCTGCTATGACCCTATAATTGTGCATACCTTTATCAGGAAGCCCTTGGCCAAGTCTTTCCTCATAGCTGAAACTCTCCATCCCAGATAACATCCTGCTGAATCTCCTAAGTTCAAACCAGCCTTTTATTAAATTGTACAAAACCCTCCTTGCCCTCATGTCCTGTGCCCAAGCTAATGAAAGCATATATCCTGTTTGCCTTCTTCACCATCTAACTTACTTCTGCCCCTACCTTTAGGGATCCCTGGACACCTTGTCTGCTGTTCTTCAACATTTCCTATGGTCCAATCAATCACTTTGCATGTCCTATCCTTCCGAAGTGTATCACTACACACTTCTCATTCCATAATGGTTCTGTCTATCTTTCCACTTCCTCTGGCAGCACAACCATCTTCTGTGTAAAAACATAATCACCCGATGTCCCTTTTAACTCCTTCCTTTCACCTGAAGCATATGCCTTTGACACATCATCATGGAATAATGCCTATTGCCTTTATTTTTACCTCTCATAATTTTATCTACTTCTATCAGGTCTCCCTCAACCTCCTTAACTCCAGGGAAAGCAATCACAGTCTATTCAATTGCTCCATGTAATAAATGACACTCAGTCCAGCCAACATTCTAGTAAACTTCCTCTGCACTCTCTCTGGCACAATTGCATCTTCCTTGCAATATACACAATGTACCATGTGTGGTCTAACTAACGTTTTGTAAGTTTGCAACATAAAATCCCAACTCTTACATTCCATTTCCCAACCTATGAAGGTAAGTATGTAATATGTTTTCTTTACTTCCCTATACATGGTACATGGAGCTTAGAAAAATAGAGGGCTATGGGTAACGCTAGGTAATTTCTAAAGTAAGTACATATTCGGAACAGCACTGTGGGCCGAAGGGCCTGTATTGTGCTTTAGGTTTTCTATGTTTTATGTTTCTATAGACCTATTTGGCACTTTCAGCGATCTTTGGACTTGGATCCCAAGGCCTCTCTGTTCATCAGCCATCCTTAGTGCCCAATTATTTACTGTATATGCCCAATCTGATTTGACTTCCCAAAATGACACACTGTACACTTGTCTGGATTATATTTCAATGCTCCATCAGGCTTTTTACCTGATCTAGATCCAGTGTAGACTTAGACAATCTATGTGGCTATCCACACCACCAATTTTTGTGTCATTTGCAAACTTTCTGGTCCTACTTTCGAATCATACATGCAAGTCATTGAAATATGTCTCAAACTGCAAAGGTCCCAGTAACAATGTATGTAGTAACTATGGATTTTCAATCAGAAAAAGCACTCTTCCCTCACTGTTCTCTACCTCCTATTGCCAAGTCAATTATAGATTCAGTTAGCCTGCTCATCTTGCTCCTTAATATTCTAGATTAATGTGCATAATGTGGGACTTTATCACGTTTATCCATCACTCAAATTTACTATAACAGATTAATTAATCATTATTACATTTCTGTTTGTGGATCTTGTGAAATGATAATCACTGATATGCTCCCCATTCTACAACACAGCACAACTATGAAGCACTTTATGACCTGGTGCCATCATCCAGCATCCAGATGCAAGTTGAAGGGATGCAACCCACAGCTGGGTCAATGACCACGACAGCAGCATTGTATGTAAATCACGTCAGATGGAAGAAGTACATTCCAAATCAGCATTTCTTACTCTCCAGCAACAGTAAACATTTCCAATGCAACCAAGAGTTTGTGGTCTACCTTTGAGCATCTGTGAAGCTGATCACCAATGTAAGTTTTGAAAACTGGTCAAAAATGTTAAGCACAGCAAGCTCTATTTTTTCATTTCCTGACTGAGGCAACCTGTCTATCAGATTCACCAGGTAAAACACACTACTAAAAACAAAACACATTAAGAGGTAATATCAAAAAATCAGCTGTGGTACTACACTTACCTTTGCTCTAATGTTGTGGGCTGATTACTAATGTAGAGGCACTTCTGTGCAGGACCAGAATGGTTCAGTACTATCCACGATCCAGTCTCTTAGATGAGAGGTTAAGTAAAAGGATATGAAATAACCTTCAGCTATATTACAAGAGCAGGGGATTCTCTCTTGTGCCCGGAACTCAATGATGCATTTCAGAAAGTTTGATGCAGAATCAGAATCAGATTCAGGTTTATTATCACCGGCATGTGTCATGAAATTTGTTAACTTAGCAGCAGCAGTTCAATGCAGTACATAATCTAGCAGAGAGAGAGAAAAAAAATAAAAATAATAATCATAAATAAACAAGTAAATCAATTAGGTGTATTGAATAGATTTTTAAAAATGTACGAAAACAGAAGTATTGTATATTAAAAAAAAAGTGAGGTTGTGTCCAAACATTCAATGTCCATTTGGGAATCGGATGGCAGAGGGGAAGAAGCTGTTCCTGAATCGCTGAGTGTGTGCCTTTAGGCTTCTGCATCTCCTACCTGATGGTAACAGTGAGAAAAGGGCATGCCCTGGGCGTTGGAGGTCCTTAATAATGGATGTTGCCTTTCTGAGACATCGCTCCTTAAAGATGTCCTGGGTACTTTGTAGGGTAGTACTCAAGATGGAGCTGACTAGATTTACAACCTACTGCAACTTCTTTTGGTCCTGTGCAGTAAGTAGCCCCTCCATACCAGACAGTGATGCAGTCTGTCAGAATGCTCTCCATGGTACAACTATAGAAGTTTTTGAGTGTATTTGTTGACATGTCAAATCTCTTCAAACTCCTAATAAAGTATAGCCTCTGTCTTGCCTTCTTTATAACTACATCGATATGTTGGGACCAGGTTAGATCCTCAGAGATCTTGACACCCAGGAATTTGAAGCTGCTCACTCTGATCCCTCTATGAGGATTGGTATGTGTCCCCCACTTCTGATCCCTCTATGAGGATTGGTATGTGTTCCTTCGTCTTACCCTTGCTGAAGTCCACAATTAGCTCTTTCGTCTTACTGACGTTGAGTGCCAGGTTGTTGCTGTGGCACCACTCCACTAGCTGGCATATCTCACTCCTGTATGCCCTCTACTGAGATTCTACCAACAATGGTTGTATCATCAACAAATTTATAGATGGTATTTGATCTATGCCTAGTCACAGTCATGTGCAAATAGAGAGTAGAGCTGTGGGCTAAGCACACACCCCTGAGGTACACCAGTGTTGATCGTCATTGAGGAGGATATGTTATCAGCAATCTGCATGAATTGTTGTCTTCCGATTAGGAAGTTGAGGATCCAATTGCAGAGGGGACCACCATGAATTGAATGACTCTGAGAAATATTGAGGTGCAGAGGGACTATAAGTCCAGCCCACAGACCCTGCAGGTGGTAGCACAGTTAAATAAAGTGGTGCAGAAGTTATACTGGTCGTTTATCTTCATTAACCAGAACATCAAAGAGTACAAGAGAACAGAGGTCATTCTATGTGTAACCGAGTGACCATCGGATCTTATCCTGCTCTCCCTGAATTCCTCTGACCCGTCATCCTCCCCTAACACCACTCTCCCTGAACATCCCAAGGCCCCCTCTCCCTCATAAGACCTCCCACTCTTCACCCTCCTCTGACCCCAGCCCCAACCCTTGCCGTGTCTTCACCATCCCCTCTGACCTTCCCCTCTCTGAGGCAGTGTTCTATCCTTAGCAAGGGCCTCACTTTTGTCCCCCTCCGTCCACACCTCAGTGAGTTCCGTGCCTGCCATGACACTGAACTCTTCTTCCGTCGTCTATGTCTCCGAGCCAACTTATTTGGCAAGGATTCCCGACCCCCTACTGATGACCCCTTCTCCTGTCTTCAACCCTTCTCTTCCTCCTGGACACCCCGCCCAGGCCTTCTACCTGCACTCAATCTCTTCATCTCCATCTGTCGCCGAAACATCAACCGTCTCAACTTCACCACTCCTCTCTCCTGTTCCAACCTCACTCCCTCTGAATGCACTGCCCTCCACTCTCTCCGCACTAATCCCAACCTCACCATCAAACCCGCTGACAAAGGTGGTGCCGTAGTAGTCTGGCGGACGGACTTCTTCCTCACTGAGGCCAAATGGCAGCTTTCCGACACTTCCTCTTACTTACCCCTGGAACAGGACCTCACCAAAAAACACCAAACCATTGTCTCCCGCACCATCACCACCCTTATCAACTCCGGAGACTTTCCATCCTCAGCCGCTTGGTTTTACTTCCTCCCCAAGATACACAAGCCTGACTGTCCTGGTAGACCCATAGTTTCTGGCTGCTCCTGTCCCACCGAACTTGTATCTGCCTACCTCGACTCATAGTTCACCCATAGTTCAGTCCCTCCCCACCTATATCCGGGATACATCCCATGCCCTCCACCTTTTCAATAACTTCCAGTTCCCTGGTCCCGACTGCTTCATTTTCACTATGGATGTCCAATCCTTATACACCTCCATTCCCCATCAAGAAGGCCTCAAAGCCCTCCCCTACTTTCTCGATAATAGACCTCACCAGTTCCCCACAACCACTACCCTCCTCCAGTTGGTGGAGCTGGTTCTCACACCTAATAACTTCTCTTTTGGCTCTTCCCACTTTCTTCAGACTAAGGGTGTAGCTATGGGAACTCGCATGGGCCCCAGCTATGCCTGCCCCTTCAATGGTTATGTGGAACAGTCTGGGCTCCAAACCTATTCTAGTACTGCTCCCCAACTTTTCCTTCGCTACATTGACGACTACATTGGTGCTGCTTCCTGCACCCATGCTGAGCTCATCAATTTCATCGACTTTACTTCAAACTTCCACCCAGCCCTCAAATTCACTTGGTCTATCTCGGACACTTCTCTCCCCTTTCTCGATCTCTCGGTTTCCATCTCTGGAGACAGACTGTCCACTGACATCTTCTACAGGCCCACTGACTCTCATAACTACCTCGACTATACCTCTCCCCACCCCACCACATGCAAAAATGCCATTCCCTATTCCCAGTTCCTCCGTCTCCGCCGCATCTGCTCCCAGGATGAGGCTTTCCGTTCCAGGACATCTCAAATGTCCTCTTTCTTTAAGGATCGTGGTTTCCTTTCTGCCATCATCAATGATGCCCTCACCCGCATCTCCTCCATTTCCTACACTTCAACCCTCACCCCATCCTCCCGCAACCACAACAAGGACAGAGTTCCCCTTGTCCTTACCTACCACCCTACCAGCCTCCGGATCCAGCACATTATCCTCCGCAACTTCCGCCACCTTCAGCAGGACCCCACTACTAAGCACGTCTTTCCCTCTCCACTCCTCTCGGCTTTCCTCAGGGATCAGTCCCTCCGCGACTCCCTTATCCACACGTCCCTCCCCACGGATCTCCCACCCGACACTTATCCCTGTAAGCTTAAGTACTACACCTGTCCCTACACCTCCTCTCTTGCCACCATTCTGGGCCCCAAACAGTCTTTCCAGGTGAGGCAACACTTCACTTATGAGTCTGTTGAGGTCATCTATTGCATTCGCTGCTCCCGGTGCGGCCTCCTCTACATCGGTGAAACCCAACGCAGATTGGAGGATGCTTTGTTTAGCATCTTTGTCCGTCCTTCACAACAGACAGGATCTCCCGGTAGCCACCCACTTTAGCTCTGATTCCCATTCCCATTCAGATATGTCCATACATGGCCTCCTCTACTGCCATGATGAGGCTAAACTCAGGTTGGAGGAGCAACACCTCATATACCGTCTAGATAGTCTCCAGCCCCTTGGTATAAACATAGAATTCTCCAACTTTCGGTAATTCCCTCCCCCTCCCTTCCTCTATCCCTATTTCACTCTGCCCCCTCCCCCGGCTGCCTATCACCTCCCTCATAGTTCTGTCTCCTTCTACCACCCATTGTGTTTTCCCCTATTCCTTCTTCACCTTTCCTGCCTATCACCTCCCTGCCTCCCCTCCCCCACCCCTTTATCTTTCCCCTTACTGGTTTTTCACCTGGAACCTACCAGACTTCTCCTTCCCACCCTCCCCCACCTTCTTTATAGGGCCTCTGCCCCTTCCCCCTATAGTCCTGACCAAGGGTTCCGGCCCGAAACATCGACTGATCGTTTCCACGGATGCTGTCTCAACCTGCTGAGTTCCTCCAGCGTGTTGTGAGTGTTGCTTTGATCCCATCATCTGCAGATTATTTTGTGTTTACGATTCAGTATCGTTAAAAGTGTACTTAGGCATCCATCCGGGTAATGCTAGAATAGTTGTCCGTGCCTTTAAGGGAGACGGTGATATCATGGTATGATGAAGCCATGGCAACCATAGATAAATTAAGCAAAAGGTCCTATGTATATGTCGCAAGGGAAAGACACATTGTTCCATTTACAGGGGATGTTGAGAAAGATGGGAGGTCTGTTGATAACTTTATTGAAGAAGTACAATGTGCACTCATAGTAGAAATCAGCCTGACCAGGGTCAGTATGACTTTGTTATGTCCCTGCTCAGGGGTGCAGCCTTACAGGAAGCATGTATGCACAGTGATGCTGGGGAAGACCACGCTGATGACTTGTTCACCTATCTCAGGGAAACTTTTAGAGACAAGCGTAGTGCACCCCAGCTGTGGCAAAGTTTTTACAGTCGCAAACAGTGTGAGGGTGAAGATGTAAGAGAGTTTTCACATGTCCTAGCCCAAGCTCTTAACTTGATACTGAAGTACTTCCCTGATGCCGTGACCAATGAGAGGGTGGTGCTCAGAGATCAATTTATAGAGGGGATCAGGGATCCTTCCCTCAGAAGGGGGCTCCACAGATTCGTGCGGGACCACCCTGAGTCCTCAATGATAGAAGTGAGAGAGGAGGCTCGTCTGTGTCTCGTAGAAGAGCCCCTGGGAAATACAAAGTCTGGACAGTCAAAGTGTAGCAGTGGCCAGGCACAGTGCTCGATTCTTAAAGCTCGGGAATCTGAGTCTGTCACACTAGATGACGTCCTTAAAGTGGTCACAGAGCAGGGCAAAGCCCTTTGTGAATTGACTGAAGCAGTGAAAGATCTCAGTGTATAGAGGGATTTTACACGTGCTACTCGCAGCAGATGTAATTTACAGCCTAGGTTCACAGAGGATGGGTAACCAATATGTTTCAAGTGTCAGGTGGGAGGGCATTTGGCCAAGAATTGCCCACGGAAGCAGGGTGCAAGGGAAGTGGAGTCTGCATCCTTCTGCCCTCAAGAGGTTGGAAATTGGGCAATTCGGCTGAACCTCGTAGATACAGATAATGTACAGCTACCCTGTGATCAGTTGCTGCAACGCGCTATAGGGACATGTCCAGTTGTGGAGCTTGAAATATCAGGTGCCACTGTCCGTTGTCTGTTAGACACAGGTAGTCAGGTAAGCACCCTGACCGAACAGTTCTTTCGAGAACACTTGAATGGAGAGGATGAGGGTATGTTGTCCACTGCAGGCTGGCTTAGGCTAGCAGCTGCAAATGGTCTTGATATTCCTTACCTTGGGTATCTAGAGCTAGAGGTTCAAGCAATGGGCATGAAGATACCCAATTGTGGCTTTCTAGTAGTCAGGGATCCTGTTAGCACTGAACCACCTATCCCATGTATTGTAGGCATGAACATTATCAGCCAGTGTAGGCAACTTGTCTACGCAGCGTTTGACTTCGATGTCCAGTATCGTCCAAGTCAGAGCGATACCGTGGCTGATGTACTCTCTAGGCAGCCATTTGAAGGGGAGCCTGAGCCTGTCTCAGAGGATGCGGAGTTTGATGGGTCTGTGGCGATCTGTAGTTTGATCAATCGCGGCACTGCCCGTGACCTGGTTACCGCTGGTCTTAACAGCCGTAGGGTTAAGCAGATTCGAGCCTGGGAAGCTGATACTAGTGATGCAAGTGGTCCGATGCAAGGGAACACTCCAACCCTCCCAGGTTATTCTGTTGGGGACTTGCGTACTTTTCAGCATTAAGACCCTGTGTTCTGTGTCCTAAGAGACTTATGGGATCAGAAAAGAAAGCTGAGTGGCCAGGAGTGTAAAGCTCTGCCTAAACTTGTTTTGTCTCTGTTAAGGCACTGGGACAGTATCAGGGAGCGTAAAGGGTTACTGTATAGGATAGTTGAGGATGAGAAGCTTGGGGAGTGTTACCAGCTTCTGGTACCTAACAGCTTGAGGAGCAAAGTGTTGGAGTATGTACATGACTGTATGTGCCATCGAGGCATAGAACGTACTCTGCAGTTGTTGAGAAGCCGATGTCCCTCCCCCCCCCGCCCCCCATGAAGTCATTTCTGGCTTCTAGGCCACTTGTAGCGGTAGATTTCACTGTGTTGGAACCGGCAACTGATGGGTGTGAGAATGTCTTAGTGGCCACGGATGTTTTCACTAAATTCACCCAAGTATTTCCGACTCGGGATCAAAAGGCGGATACCACAGCAAGGCTGCTGTTGAGGGAATGGTTCATGAAGTATGGTGTCCCTGAGAGATTGCATTCTGACCAGGGCCGGAACTCCGAACGTGAGGTCATAGTGGAGCTTTGCAAACTGTACGGGGTAAAGAAAAGCCGTAACATACCTCATCATCCTACTGGAAACGCGCAGTGTGAGCGTTTCAACAGGACGGTGCATGATTTGTTGCATACGTTGCCTCCAGAAAAGAAGCCCAGATGGCCAGAACATCCACCCGAGTTGGTGTATGCATATAATGCGACACCTCACGCAACCACTGGGTAGTCACCCTACTATCTGTTGTTTTGGTTGGATTCCACTTGCTCGTGGATGCTCTGCTGGGGAAAGAACAGACGGTGGACTGGAAACATGACTGGCTAGCTGTACACCAGAACCGACTGAGGGATCCGCATGCCAGAGCAAAGAATACTCTGAACAGAAGGCAGCAGAATGCATTTCCTGGCAGGAGGGCAAAGTGTCTTGTCCCAAAGTTGTTGTGAATGCACTGGTTTAGCTGAGGAACAGGCCATTAGGCAGTAATAAGATCCAGGTTGCTTGGAACTCAACTGTCTACAGGGTGGTAGAGGTACTGGGCAACATGTACACTGTGGAACCTTGGGAGGGTGGGCCTAGCAAGAGGCTGAACAGGGTAGACATCAGGCCCTGTGAGAACCATCCCACTCCAGAGACCCGAAGGAGACTGCAAACTACAGAAACTCAGGCCAGCTCACCCTGGGGCATGAATCAGATTCTGAGGATTCAGAGAATGATGTGATAGTGGTAGAAGATAGGTCAGAACAGGGTGTACAGAGTCTTGACCCTAGCCTAGACAGCATATCTTCCGAAAATATGACACCTTCTGGAACTGAGACTGGGGAGCCGATGATGGTTAATGCAGGGGCAGAGGTTGATAGCCCTGTGGGATAGCACCCCTCAGGAGTAAACGAGTAAATGCTGGACAGCACCCCAACCCACATCACGAACCAAGGTCAGTCCTTGATGAGGCTTCCATAAGTCCGGCAGCAGTGTCCAAGAAACTGGCTAGTCTCAGTTCAGTTCCCTTTAGAGAAGCAGTTAAGGAGGTTAAAAGTACGCTTGTAGTGGGCGAGTAATCGAGGACGATTACTTGAATGCAGGGGAGAATGTAACCGGGTGACCGTTGGATCTTATTCAGTATCATTAAAAGTGTACTTTGGCATCCATCCGGGTAATGTTAGAATAGTTGTCCGTGCCTTTAAGGGAGACGGTGATGTCATTACGCACGCGTGGGATAGTGGGGAGACCATTTTGATTTCTGCTGAAGATGCTGTTTGGGGTGTTGGAAATGAGTTCCTCCCGAGTCTGACATGGTGAGGAAAGTTGAGCATTAATTGACAATATCCATGTGAATTCGTTTATGCTTGTTGGCAAATTGAGAATATCAGTAATATGCAAAGTTCCTCACCATTCAAGTAGGTCAGTCTTCCTGTAATTTAACGACCAGGCAATACCTTGTAAAAGTTGTGCAAAAGTGAACCTTTTGTTTAACTTTATTGTAACAGGACTAATTGTGCATGCAACCGCATAACGTGAATGTTTAGTCTCTGTTCGGAAGTTCAGCATGTGTGTACGTCTTAGATGAGATGTATTCGATTACATTTTTTGCTGTTATGTATAAGATATAAGATAAGATAAGGATAAGGTGGGTTGGAATCTAATGCTGTTTGTATTATTTTCCTTCAGAATTGCCACTACTGTATTAGTACTGTATTAGTTTTGGTATTTTTATACTGCATACGGAATTCTGCCCATACATGAGGGTGTGAATCGAAAGTTAAACTGAGATTGTAACGGCAAGAACTGGTTGGAAATTCATTGATTTTGTTTCGTGACCCTCTTCTGGCACTTAAACATCTAAAACAGATAAATGAATTAAAACCTGAAAAAGTATTTGTTGTCCTGAGTGTGTACTTTTCCCCAACTACATATGATCTTAGAAAACTTTCATTAGGTCTTAGCTGGAGTGTAATGTGTTGTTCCAGCTGCTATATTACATTTAATTGCGAGGGATACACGGGAGATTTAACATGATATTGCCTAAAATAAATAATAATAAATAATAAAAAAATTGTAATGACATGGCATAATCTGAATCAAATATAAAGAAAATAAGGCTGCTGCAGTTTACAAAAGCAATTTAGACTCTGTGGATGGAGGGTACGACAAGAGGATATGATGAGTGATGGTTTTAGAAAAAGAGGAGTTGGCTTATTGGTGAGTCGTTTTAACAGTGGTAGCAAGAGGTTGAAGACAGATAATGAAGTGGAGATCAGATTGAATAGAATGGGATAGGGCAGATCAGAAGCAAATGAGCTTGAAAATTGGAACTGGTATTAACTTAAGAGAAGACAGCGAAGTGAGCAGGTCAAGAGCAGTGTGCATTGGAATAGAGATCCTGATCCGAAGTCTCCATTGGAATAGAGATCCTGAACAGCAGTGTGCATTGCAATAGAGATCCTGAACTGCAGTCTCCATTGGAATAGAGATCCTGAACAACGGTGTGCATTGCAATAGAGATCCTGAACAGCAGTGTCCATTGGAATAGAGATCCTGAACAGCAGTGTCCATTAGAATAGAGATCCTGAACAGCAGTGTCCATTAGAATAGAGATCCTAAGCAGCAGTGTGCATCAGAATAGAGATCCTGAACAGCAATGTCCATTGGAATAGAGATCCTGAATAGCAGTGTCCATTGGAATAGAGATCCTGAATAGAAGTGCGCATTGGAATGGAGATACTGAACAGCAGTGCCATTGCAAAAGAGATCCTGAACAGCAGTGTCCATTGGAATAGAGATACCGAACAGCAGTGTCCATTGGAAGAAAGATCCTGAACAGCAGTGTCCATTGGAATAGAGATCCTGAACAGCAGTTTGCATTGGAATAGAGATCCTGAACAGCTGTGTCCATTGGAACAGAGATCCTGAAGAGCAGTGTGCATTGGAATAGAGATCATGAACAGTAGTGTCCTTTGGAATAGAGATTCTGAACAACAGTGTACATTGGATTAGAGGTCCTAATCAGCAGCTTCCATTGGAATACAGATCTGGAACAGCAGTGTGCATTGGAATAGAGATCCTGATCAGCACTGTCCATTGGAATTGAGATCCGGAACAGCAGTACACATTGGAATACTGATCCTAAGCAGCAGTGTCCATTGGAATAGAGATCCTGAGCAACAGTGTGCATTGGAAATGAGATCCTGGACAACAGTTTACATTGGAATAGAGATCCTGAACAGCAGTGTCCATTGGAATTGAGATCCTGAACAGCAGTGTCCATTGGAATACAGAACCAGAACTGCAGTGTCCTTTGGAAAAGATATCCTGATCAGCAGCGTCCATTGGAATAGAGATCCGGAATAGCAGTGTGCTTTGGAATAGAGATCCTGAACATCAGTGTCCATTGGAATAGTGATCCTGAACAGCAGTGTCCATTGGAATAGAGATCCTGAACAACAGTGTACATTGGATTAGAGATCCTAATCAGCAGCGTCCTTTGGAGTACAGATCCGGACCAGCAGTGCACTTTGGAATAGAGATCCTGAACAGCAGTGTCCATTGGAATTGAGATCCTGAACAGCAGTATACATTGGAACACTGATCCTAAACAGCAGTGTCCATTGGAATAGAGATCCTGAACAGCAGATTGCATTGCAATAGAGATCCTGAACTGCAGTCTCCATTGGAATAGAGATCCTGAACAACGGTGTGCATTGCAATAGAGATCCTGAACAGCAGTGTCCATTGGAATAGAGATCCTGAACAACAGTGTCCATTAGAATAGAGATCCTGAACAGCAGTGTCCATTAGAATAGAGATCCTAAGCAGCAGTGTGCATCAGAATAGAGATCCTGAACAGCAATGTCCATTGGAATAGAGATCCTGAATAGCAGTGTCCATTGGAATAGAGATCCTGAATAGAAGTGCGCATTGGAATGGAGATACTGAACAGCAGTGCCATTGCAAAAGAGATCCTGAACAGTAGTGTCCATTGGAATAGAGATCCCGAACAGCAGTGTCCATTGGAAGAAAGATCCTGAACAGCAGTGTCCATTGGAATAGAGATCCTGAACAGCAGTTTGCATTGGAATAGAGATCCTGAACAGCTGTGTCCATTGGAACAGAGATCCTGAAGAGCAGTGTGCATTGGAATAGAGATCATGAACAGTAGTGTCCTTTGGAATAGAGATTCTGAACAACAGTGTACATTGGATTAGAGGTCCTAATCAGCAGCTTCCATTGGAATACAGATCTGGAACAGCAGTGTGCATTGGAATAGAGATCCTGATCAGCACTGTCCATTGGAATTGAGATCCGGAACAGCAGTACACATTGGAATACTGATCCTAAGCAGCAGTGTCCATTGGAATAGAGATCCTGAGCAACAGTGTGCATTGGAAATGAGATCCTGGACAGCAGTTTACATTGGAATAGAGATCCTGAACAGCAGTGTCCATTGGAATTGAGATCCTGAACAGCAGTGTCCATTGGAATACAGAACCAGAACTGCAGTGTCCTTTGGAAAAGATATCCTGATCAGCAGCGTCCATTGGAATAGAGATCCGGAATAGCAGTGTGCTTTGGAATAGAGATCCTGAACATCAGTGTCCATTGGAATAGTGATCCTGAACAGCAGTGTCCATTGGAATAGAGATCCTGAACAACAGTGTACATTGGATTAGAGATCCTAATCAGCAGCGTCCTTTGGAGTACAGATCCGGACCAGCAGCGCACTTTGGAATAGAGATCCTGAACAGCAGTGTCCATTGGAATTGAGATCCTGAACAGCAGTATACATTGGAACACTGATCCTAAACAGCAGTGTCCATTGGAATAGAGATCCTGAACAGCAGTTTGCATTGGAATAGAGATCCTGAACAGCGGTGTCCATTGGAATAGATAATTTGAACAGCAGTGTGCTTTGCCGTACAGCTCTTGAGCTGCAGTGTTCATTGCAAGAGAGATCCTGAACAGCACCGTCCATTGGAATAGAGATCCAGAACAGCAGTGTGCATTGGAATACAGAACCTGAACAGCAGTGTCTATTGGCACAGAGATCCTCAACAGCAGTGACCATTGGAATAGAGATCCAGAACAGCAGTGTGCATTGGAATTGAGATCCTGAACAGCAGTACGCATTGGAATACTGATCCTAAACAGCAGTGTCCATTGGAATAGAGATCCTGAGCAACAGTGTGCATTGGAAATGAGATCCTGAACAGCAGTGACCATTGGAATAGAGATCCAAACAGCAACGTCCATTGGAATTGAGATCCTGAACAGCAGTATACATTGGAATACTGATCCAAAACTGCACTGTCCATTGGAATAGTGATCCTGAACAACAGTGTGCATTGGAAATGAGATCCTGAACAGCAGTTTACATTAGAATAGCGATCCTGAACAGCAGTGTCCATTGGAATAGAGATCCTGAACAGCAGTTTGCATTGGAATAGAGATCCTGAACAGCGGTATCCATTGGAATAGAGAACTTGAAGAGAAGTGTGCTTTGCAATACAGCTCTTGAACTGCAGTGTTCATTGCAAAAGCGATCCTGAACAGCACTGTCCATTGGGATAGAGATCCAGAACAGCAGTGTCCATTGGAATTGAGATCCTGAACAGCAGTTTCTATTGGAATTGAGATCCTAAACAGCAATTTCTATTGGAATAGTGATCATTAAAAGCAGTGTCCATTGGAATAGAGCTCCTGAACATCAGTGTCGATTGCAATACAGAACCAGAACAGTAGTGTCCATTGGAAAAGATATCCTGAACAGCAGTGTGCATTGGAATAGAGATCCTCAACAGCAGTGTCCATTGGAATAGAGATCCAGCACTGCAGTGTTCATTGGAATAGAGATCCTGTATAACAGTGTACATTGGATTAGAGATCCTAATCATCAGCGTCATTTGGATTATAGATCCGGAGCAGCCGTGCTCTTTGGAATAGAGATCCTGAACAGCAATGTCCATTGGAATTGAGATCCTGAACAGCAGATTCCATTGGAATAGAGATCCTGAACAGCAATGTCCATTAGAGTAGAGCTCCTGTGCAGCTGTGTCAATTGGAATAGACATCCTGAAACGCAATGTCCATTGGAATATTGATCCTGAACAGCAGTATACATTGGAATACTGATCCTAAACAGCAATATCTATTGGAATAGTGATCCTTAGAAGCAGTGTGCTTTGCAATATAGTTCTTGAATCGCAATGTTCATTGGAAAAGCGATCCTGAACAGCAGTGTCCATTGGAATTGAGATCCTGAACAGTAGTTTCCATTGGAATTGAGGTCCTAAACAGCAATATCTATTGGCATAGTTATCCTTAAAGGCAGTGTCCATTGGAATAGAGCTCCTGAACATCAGTGTCGATCGCAATGCTGAACCAGAACAGCAGTGTCCTTTGGAATAGAGATCGAGCACAGCAGTGCCCATTGGAATAGAGATCCTGAACAACAGTGTACATTAGATTAGAGATCCTAATCAGCAGCGTCATTTGGAATGTAGATCCGGAACAGCAGTGCGCTCTGGAATACAGATCCTGAATAGCAGTGTCCATTGGAATAGAGATCCAGAATAGAAGTGCGCATTGGAATGGAGATACTGAACAGCAGTGCCATTGCAAAAGAGATCCTGAACAGCAGTGTCCATTGGAATAGAGATCCTGAACAGCAGTGTCCATTGGAAGAAAGATCTTGAACAGCAGTGTCCATTGGAATGGAGATCCAAAACATCAGTTTACATTGGAAAAGAGATCCTGAACAGCTGTGTCCATTGGAACAGAGATCCTGAAGAGCAGTGTGCATTGGAATAGATATCATGAACAGTAGTATCCCTTGGAATAGAGATCCTGAACAACAGTGTACATTGGATTACAGGTCCTAATCAGCAGCGTCCATTGGAATACAGATCCGGAACAGCAGTGTGCATTGGAATAGAGATCCTGAACAGCAGTATACATTGGAATACTGATCCTAAACAGCAGTGTCCATTGGAATAGAGGTCTTGAACAGTTCTGTCCAGTGGAATAGAGATCCTGAAGAGCAGTTTGCATTGGGATTGAGATCCTATGCAGCAATATCTATTTGAATAGTGATCCTTAAAAGCAGTGTGCTTTGCAATACAGCTCTTGAACCCCAGTGTTCATTGGAAAAGCGATCCTGAACAGCAGTGTCCATTGGAATAGAGATCCAGAACAGCAGTGTCCACTGCAATAGAGATCCTGAACAAAAGAGTGCATTGGAATAGAGATCCTGAACAAAAATATCCATTGGAATAGAGATTCTGAACAGCAGTTTCCATTGGAATTGAGATCCAAAACAGCAATATCTATTGGAATAGTGATCCTTAAAAGCAGTGTCCATTGGAATACATAGAAACATAGAAACATAGAAAATAGGTGCAGGAGTAGGCCATTCATGCCTTCGAGCCTGCACCGCCATTTATTATGATCATGGCTGATCATCCAACTCAGAACCCCGCCCCAGCCTTCCCTCCATACCCCCCTGACCCCCGTAGCCACAAGGGCCATATCCAACTCCCTCTTAAATATAGCCAATGAACTGGCCTCAATTGTTTCCTGTGGCAGAGAATTCCACAGATTCACCACTCTCTGTGTGAAGAAGTTTTTCCTAATCTCGGTCCTAAAAGGCTTCCCCTCTATCCTCAAACTGTGGCTCCTCATTCTGGACTTCCCCAACATCGGAAACAATCTTCCTGCATCTAGTCTGTCCAATCCTTTTAGGATCTTATACGTTTCAATCAGATCCCCCCTCAATCTTCTAAATTCCAACGAGTACAAGCCCAGTTCATCCAGTCTTTCTTCATATGAAAGTCCTGCCATCCCAGGAATCAATCTGGTGAACCTTCTTTGTACTCCCTCTATGGCAAGGATGTCTTTCCTCAGGTTAGGGGACCAAAACTGCATACAATACTCCAGGTGTGGTCTCACCAAGGCCTTGTACAACTGCAGTAGTACCTCCCTGCTCCTGTACTCGAATCCTCTCACTATAAATGCCAGCATACCATTCGCCTTTTTCACCGCCTGCTGTACCTGCATGCCTACTTTCAATGACTGGTGTATAATGACACCCAAGTCTCGTTGCACCTCCCCTTTTCCTAATCGGCCACCATTCAGATAATAATCTGTTTTCCTATTTTTGCCACCAAAGTGGATAACTTCACATTTATCCACATTAAATTGCGTCTGCCATGAATTTGCCCACTCACCCAACCTATCCAAGTCACCCTGCATCCTCTTAGCATCCTCCTCACAGCTAACACTGCCACCCAGCTTCGTGTCATCCGCAAACTTGGAGATGCTGCATTTAATTCCCTCATCCAAGTCATTAATATATACTGTAAACAACTGGGGTCCCAGCACTGAGCCTTGCGGTACCCCACTAGTCACCGCCTGCCATTCTGAAAAGGTCCAATTTATTCCCACTCTTTGCTTCTTGTCTGCTAACCAACTCTCCACCCACACCAATACCTTACCCCAATACCGTGTGCTTTAAGTTTGCACACTAATCTCCTGTGTGGGACCTTGTCAAAAGCCTTCTGAAAATCCAAATATACCACATACACTGGTTCTCCCCTATCCACTCTGAATACAGTGTACATTGGATTAGAGATCCTGATCAGCAGCGTCCATTGGAATAGAGATCCGGAACAGCAGTGTGCTTTGGAATAGAGTTCCTGAACAGCAGTGTCCACTGGAATTGAGATCCTGAACAGCAGTATACATTGGAATAGAGATCCTGAATAGCAATGTCCATTGGAATAGAGTCCTGAACTGCAGTGTCCATTGGAATGCAGATCCAGAACAGCAGTGTCCATTGGAATAGAGTTCCTGAACAGCATTGTCCATTGGAGTAGAGATCCTGAGCAGCATTGTCATTGGAATATAGTTCCTGAACAGCAGTGTCCATTGGAATAGAGGACCTGAACAGCAGTTTCCATTGGAGTTGAGATCCTGAACAGCAATGTTCATTGCAATAGAGATACTGAACAGCAGTGTGCATTAGAATAGAGATCCGGAACAGCAGTGTGCATTGGAATAGACATCCTGAACAGCAGTGTCCATTGGAATAGAGATCCT
Source organism: Mobula birostris (assembly GCF_030028105.1). Classification (NCBI taxonomy): domain Eukaryota; kingdom Metazoa; phylum Chordata; class Chondrichthyes; order Myliobatiformes; family Myliobatidae; genus Mobula; species Mobula birostris. Next base: position 96,488,860 of record NC_092376.1, read on the forward strand.
GTACAGCAGTGTCCATTGGAATAGTGATGCTGAACAGTAGTTTGCATTGGAATAGAGATCCTGAACAACAAAGTCCATTGGAACAGTGATCCTGAAAAGCAGTGTTCATTGGAATCGAGATCCTGAACAGCAGTCTCCTTTGGAATCACGATCCAGAAAAGCAATATCCTTAGATTAGAGATCCTGATCAGCAGCGTCCTTTTGGAATAGAGATCCAGAACAGCAGTGTCCATTGGAATTGAGGTCCTGAGCAGCAATATCTATTGGAATAGTGATCCTTAAAAGCAGTGTGCTTTGCAATACAGCTCTTCAACCGCAAAGATCATTGGAAAAGTGATCCTGAACAGCAGTGTCCATTGACATAGAGATACAGACCAAAAGGGACCATTGGAGAAGAGATCCTCAACAGCAGTGTCCATTGGAATATAGATCCTGAACAACAGTGTCCAATAGAATAGAGATCCTAAACAACAGTGTGCATTGGAATAGAGATTCTGACAGCAATGTCCATTGGAAAAGAGATCCTAATCTGCAGTGTCCATTGGTGCAGAGATTCTGAACAACAGAGTCAATTGGAATTGAGATCCTGAACAGCAGTGATAATTGGAAAACCCATCCTAAACTGCAATGTCCATCAGAATAGAGATCCTGAACAGCAGTGGTCATTGGAATAGAAATCCTGAACATCCGAGTCCATTGGAATAGAGATCCTGAACAGCAGTGACCATTGGAGTAGAAATCCTGAACAGCAGTGTCCATTGTAGTAGAGGTCCTGAGCAGCAGTGTGGATTGGAGTAGAGATCTTGAACAGCAGTGTCGATTGGAATACAGATCCTGATCAGCAGTGTCCATTGGAATAGAGATCCTGAATAGCTATATCCATTGGAGTAGAGACCCTGAACAGCAATGTCCATTGGAGGAGAGCTCCTGAGCAGCAGTGTCAATTGGAATAGAGATCCTGAACAGCAGTGACCTTTGGAGTAGAAATCCTGAACAGTAGTTTACATTGGAATAGAGATCCTGAACAGCAGAGTCCATTGGAATCGAGATCCTGAACAGCAGTCTCCTTTAGGAATAAAGATCCAGAACAGCAGTGTCCATTGGAATTGAGGTCCTGAGCAGCAATATCTATTGGAATAGTGATCCTTAAAAGCAGTGTGCTTTGCAATACAGCTCTTCAGCCGCAGAGATCATTGGAAAAGAGATCCTGAACAGCAGTGTCCATTGACATAGAGATACAGACCAAAAGGGCCCATTGGAAAAGAGATCCTCAACAGCAGTGTCCATTGGAATATAGATCCTGAACAGCAGTGTCCAACAGAATAGAGATCCTAAACAGCAGTGTGCATTGGAATAGAGATTCTGACAGCAATGTCCATTGGAATAGAGATCCTGATCTGCAGCGCCAATTGGAACAGAGATTCTGAACAACAGAGTCAATTGGAATTGAGATCCTGGACAGCAGCGATAATTGGAAAACCCATCCTAAACTGCAATGTCCATCAGAATAGAGATCCTGAACAGCAGTGGCAATTGGAATAGAGATCCTGAACCGCAGTCTCCATTGGAATAGAGATCCTGAACAGCAGTGCCATTGCAAAAGAGATCCTGAACAGCAGTGTGCATTGGAATAGAGATCCCGAACAGCAGTGTCCTTTGGAATAGAGATCCTGAAAAGCAGTGTCCATTGAAATTGAGATTCTGAACAGCTGTGTACATTGGAATAGAGATCCTGATCAGCAGCGTCCATTGGAATTGAGATCCTGAACAGCAGTATACATTGGAATAATGATCCTAAACAGCAGTGACCATTTGAATAGAGATCCTGAACAGCTCTGTCCATTGGAATAGAGATCCTGAACAGCAGTTTGCATTGGAATTGAGATCCTAAGCAGCAATATCTGTTGGAATAGTGATCCTTAAAAGCAGTGTGCTTTGCAATACAGCTCTTGAATCCCAGTGTTCATTGGAAAAGCGATCCTGAACAGCAGTGTCCATTGGAATAGAGATCCAGAACAGCAGTGTCCATTGGAATACAGAGCCTGAACTGCAGTGTCCATTGCAATAGAGATCCTGAACAGCAGTGTCCATTGGAATACATATCCAGAACAGCAGCGTCCATTGGAATAGAGATCCGGAACAGCAATATCCATTGGAGTAGAGATCCTGAACAGCAGTGGCCATTGGAATAGATATCCTCAACAGAAGTGTTCATTGGAGTAGAGATCCTGAGCAACAGTGTCCATTAGAAGTGAGATCTTGAACAGGAATTCCCATTAGTATAGAGATCTTGAACCCCAGTGTCCATTGGAATAGAGATCCTGAACAGCAATGTCCATTATAGTAGACGTCCTGAGCAGCAGTGTCAATTGGAATAGAGATCCTGAACCGCAGTGCGCATCAGGGTAGAGATCCTGAACAATGATGTCCATTGGAATAAGGATCCTGAATAGAAGTGTGCATTGGAATGGAGATACTGAACAGCAGTGTGCGTTGGAATAGAGATCCTGAACAGCAGTGTCCATTGGAATGGAGACCCTGAACAGCAGTGTGCATTGGAATAGAGATCCTGAACAGCAATGTCCATTGGAATACAGATCCTGAACAGCAGAGTCCATTGGAATAGAGATCCTGAACAGCAGTGCGCATCAGGATAGAGATCCTGAACAACGATGTCCATTGGAATAAGGATCCTGAATAGAAGTGTGCATTGGAATGGAGATACTGAACAGCAGTGTGCATTGGAATAGAGATCCTGAACAGCAGTGTCCATTGGAATGGAGACCCTGAACAGCAGTGTGCATTGGAATAGAGATCCTGAACAGCAATGTCCATTGGAATACAGATCCTGAACAGCAGTGTCCATTGGAGTAGAGATCCTGAACAGCAATGTCCATTAGAGTAGACCTTCTGAGCAACAGTGTCAATTGGAATAGAGATCCTGAACAGCAGTGACCTTTGGAGTAGAAATCCTGAACAGTAGTTTACATTGGAATATAGTTCCTGAACAGCAGTGTCCACTGGAATAGAGGACCTGAACAGCAATGTCCATTGTAGTAGAGGTCCTGAGCAGCAGTGTGGATTGGAGTAGAGATCTTGAACAGCAGTGTCGATTGGAATACAGATCCCGATCAGCAGTGTCCAGTGGAATAGAGATCCTGAATAGCAATGTCCATTGGAGTAGAGACCCTGAACAGCAATGCCCATTGGAGGAGTGCTCCTGAGCAGCAGTGTCAATTGGAATAGAGATCCCGAACAGCAGTGACCTTTGGAGTAGAAATCTTGAACAGTAATTTGCATTGGAATAGAGATCCTGAACAGCAGAGACCATTGGAATATTGATCCTGAAAGGCAGTGTCCAAAGGAATTGAGATCCAGAACAGCATTGTCCGTTGGAAAAGAGATCCTGAACAACAGATTCCATTGGAATCGAGATCCTGAACAGCAGTCTCCTTTGGAATCGAGATCCAGAAAAGCAGCATCCTTGGAATAGAGATCCTGAACACCAGTGTACATTGGATTAGAGATCCTGATCAGCAGCGTCCTTTGGAATAGAAATCCAGAACAGCAGTGTCCATTGGAATTGAGGTCCTGAGCAGCAGTGTCAATTGGAATAGAGATCCTGAACCGCAATGTCCATTGGAATAGAGATCCTGAACAGCAGTTTGCATTGGAATTGAGATCCTAAACAGCAATATCTATTGGAATAGTGATCCTTAAAATCAGTGTGCTTTGCAATACAGCTCTTCAACTGCAGAGATCATTGGAAAAGAGATCCTGAACAGCAGTGTTCATTGACATAGAGATACAGACCAAAAGGGACCATTGGAAAAGAGATCCTCAACAGCAGTGTTCATTGGAATATAGATCCAGAAAGGCATTTGCTTTTGGAATAGAGTTGCTGAACAGAAGTGTGTATTGGAATAGAGATCCTGAACAGCAATGTCCTTTGGAATAGAGATCCTGAACAGCTGTGTCCATTTCAATAGAGATCCTAAACAGCAGATTGCATTGGAATAGAGATCCTGAACTGCAGTGACCATTGGAATAGAGACCCTGAACAACAGTGTGCATTACAATTGAGATCCTGATCAGCAGTGTCTTATTAGAATATAGCGTGCTTTGCAATACTGCTCTTGAACTGCAGTGCTCATTTCAAAAGCGACCCTGAACAGCAGTGTCCATTGGAATAGAGATCCTGAACAACAGTGTACATTGGATTAGAGATCCTAATCAGCAGCGTTCATTGGAATACAATTCCGCAACAGCAGTGCGCTTTGGAATACAGATCCTGAACAGCAGTGTCCACTGGAATTGAGATCCTGAACAGCAGTGTACATTGGAACAGTTATCCTGAACAGCAGTGTCCATTGGAATTGAGAACCTGAACAGCAGTATACATTTGAATACTGATCCTAAACAGCAGTGTTCATTGGAATAGAGATCCTGAACAACAGTTTCTATTAGAATCGAGATCCTGATCAGCAGCGTCCATTGGATTAGAGATTCGGAACAGCAGTGTGCTTTGTAATGGATATCGTGAACAGCAGTGTCCATTGGAATTGCGATCCTGAACAGCAATGGAAATTGGAACAGAGATCATGAACAGCTGTGTCCATTGGAATACAGATCCTGAACAGCAGTGTCCATTGGAATAGAGATCCTGAACAGCAATGTCCATTGGAGTAGTGATCCTGAACAGCAATGTCCATTAGAGCAGAGCTCCTCAGCAGCAGTGTCAATTGGAACAGAGATCCTGAACTGCAATGTCCATTGGAAAACTGATCCTGAACAGCAGTGTCTATTGGAATAGACAGCCTCAACAGCAGTGTCTATTGGAATAGAGATCCTGAACAGCAGTGTCCATTGCAATATCGTTCCTCAACAACAGTGTGCATTGGAATTCAGATATTGAACAGCTGTGTCCATTGAAATAGAGATCCTGAACAACAGTGTCCATTGGAATCGAGATCCTGAACAGCCGTGTCAATTGGAGTAGTGTTCCTGAGTAGCAGTGTCCATTGGAATTGAGACCCTGAACAGCAATGTCCATTGGAATAGAGATGCTGAACGTCTGTGTCCAATGGAATAGAGATCCTGAACTGCAGTGACTACTGGAATACAGATCCTGAACAACTGTGCGCATTGGAATAGACATCCTGAACTGCAGTGACCTTTGGAATAGAGATCCTGAACAACAGTGTGCATTGGAATTGAGATCCTGATCAGCAGTGTCTTATTGGAATAGAGATCCTGAACAGATCTGTCCATTGGAAAACAGATCTCGAACAGCAGTGTGCTTTGCAATACAGCGGTTGAACTGCAGTGTTCATTGCAAAAGCGATCCTGAACAGCAGTGTCCATTGGAATAGAGATTCTGAACAGCTCTGTCCATTCGAATAGAGATATTGAACAGCCGGTTGCATTGGAATTGAGATCCTAATCAGCAATATCTATTGGAAAAGTGATCCTTAAAAGCAGTGTGCTTTGCAATACAGCTCTTGAATCCAAGTGTTCATTGGAAAAGCGATCCAGAGCAGCAGTGTCCATTGGAATAGAGATCCAGAACGGCAATGTCCACTGGAATAAAGATCTTGAACAAAAGAATGTATTGGAATAGAGATCCAGAACAGCAGTGTGCATTGAAATACAGAACCTGAACAGCAGTGTCCTTTGGATTAGAGATCCTAATCAGCAGTGTCTATTGGAATAGAGATCCTGAACAGCAGTGTCCATTGCAATATCGTTCCTCAAAAACAGTGTGCATTGGAATAGAGATTCTGAACATCAGTGTAAATTGGAACAGTGATCCTGAACTGCAGTGTCCATTGCAATAGAGATCCTGAACAGCAGTGTGCATTGGAATAGAGACCCTGAGTAGCAGTGTCCATTGAAATAGAGATCCTGAACAACAGTGTCCATTGGAATCGAGATCCTGAAGATCCGTGTCAATTTGAGTAGTGTTCCTGAATAGAAGTGTCCATTGGAATTGACATCCTGAACAGCAATGCCCATTGGAATAGAGATGCTGAACGTCAGTGTCTAATGGAATAGAGATCCTGAACTGCAGTGACCATTGGAATACAGAGCCTGAACAACAGTGCACATTGGAATAGAGATCCTGCACTGCAGTGACCTTTGGAATAGAGATCCTGAACAACAGTGTGCATTGAAATTGACATCCTGAACAGCAATGTGCTTTGGAATAGAGATCCTGAACAGCTGTGTCCATTTCAATAGAGATCCTGAACAGCAGTTTGCATTGGAATGGAGATCCTGAACTGCAGTGACCATTGGAATAGTGATCCTGAACAACAGTGTGCATTGGAATGGAGATCCTGATCAGCAGTGTCTTATTGGAATAGAGATCCTGAACAGATCTGTCCATTGGAATAGAGATCCCGAACACCAGTGTGCTTTGCAATACAGCGGTTGAACTGCAGTGTTCATTGCAAAAGCGATCCTGAACAGCAGTGTCCAATGGAATAGAGATCCTGAACAACAGTGTATATTGGATTAGAGATCCTAATCATCAGCCCCCATTGGAATACAGATCTGGAACAGCAGTGCGTTTTGGAGTAGAGATCCTGAACAGCAGTGTCCATTGGAGTAGTGATCCTGAACAGCAATATCCATTAGAGTAGAGCACCTCAGCTGCAGTGTCAATTGGAATAGAGATCCTGAACTGCAATGTCCATTAGAATACTGATCCTGAACAGCAGTGTGCATTGGAATAGACATCCTCAAAAGCAGTGTCTATTGGAATAGAGATCCTGAACATCAGTGTCAATTGGAACAGTGATCCTGAACTGCAGTGTCCATTGCAATAGAGATCCTGAACAGCAGTGTGCATTGGAATAGAGACCCTGAGTAGCAGCGTCCATTGAAACAGAGATCCTGAACAACAGTGTCCATTGGAATCGAGATCCTGAACAGCCGTGCCAATTGGAGTAGTGTTCCTGAATAGCAGTGTCCATTGGAATTGAGATCCTGAACAACAATGTCCATTGGAATAGAGATGCTGAACGTCAGTGTCCAATGGAATAGAGATCCTGAACTGCAGTGACTACTGGAATACAGATCCTGAACAACAGTGCGCATTGGAATAGACATCCTGAACTGCAGTGACCTTTGGAATAGAGATCCTGAACAACAGTGTGCATTGGAATCGAGATCCTGATCAGCAGTGTCTTATTGGAATAGAGATCCTGAACAGATCTGTCCATTGGAATACAGATCTCGAACAGCAGTGTGCTTTGCAATACAGCGGTTGAACTGCAGTGTTCATTGCAAAAGCGATCCTGAACAGCACTGTCCATTGGAATAGAGTTCCTGAAAAACAATGTATATTGGATTAAAGATCCTAATCAGCAGCGTCCATTGGAATACAGATCTGGAACAGCAGTGCGTTTTGGAGTAGAGATCCTGAACAACGGTGTCCATTGGAATTGAGATCCTGAACAGCTCTGTCTATTCGAATAGAGATATTGAACAGCCGTTTGCATTGGAATTGAGATCCTAATCAGCAATATTTGTTGGAAAAGTGATCCTTAAAAGCAGTGTGCTTTGCAATACAGCTCTTGAATCCAAGTGTTCATTGGAAAAGCGATCCAGAGCAGCAGTGTCCATTGGAATAGAGATCCAGAATGGCAATGTCCACTGGAATAAAGATCCTGAACAAAAGAGTGTATTGGAATAGAGATCCAGAACAGCAGTGTGCATTGAAATACAGAACCTGAACAGCAGTGTCCTTTGGATTAGAGATCCAAATCAGCAGCGTTCCTTGGAATACAGATCTGGATCAGCAGCGCGCTTTGGAATAGAGATACTGACAGCGGAGTCCATTGGAATAGAGAACTTGAACTGCAGTGTGCATTGAAATAGCGATCCTGAACAGCACTGTCCATTGGAATAGAGATCCAGAACAGCAGTGTGCATTGGAATAGAGAACCTGAACAGCAGTGTCTATCGGCATAGAGATCATCAATAGCAGTGTCCATTGGAATAGAGATCCAGAACAGCAGTGTATATTGCAATAGAGACCCTGAGTAGCGGTGTCCATTGTAATAGAGATCCTGAACAACAGTGTCCATTGGAATCAAGATCCTGAACAGCCGTGTCAATTGTAGTAGTGATCCTGAATAGCAGTGTCCATTGGAATTGAGATCCTGAATAGCAATGTCCATTGGAATAGAGATGCTGAACGTCAGTGTCCAATGGAATAGACATCCTGAACTGCAGTAACCATTGGAATACAGATCCTGAACAACAGTGCGCATTGGAATAGAGATCCTGCACTGCAGTGATCTTTGGAATAGAGATCCTGAACAACAGTGTGCATTGAAATTGACATCCTGAACAGCAGTTTCTTATTGGAATAGCGATCCTGAACAGCTCTGTCGATTGGAATAGAGGACCTGAAAAGCAGTTTGCATTGGATTAGAGATCCTGAACCGCAATGTCCATTGGAATGGAGATCCTGAGCAGCAATGTGCTTTGCAATACAGCTCTTGAATCGCAGAATTCATTGAAAAAGTGATCCTGAACAGCAGTGTTCATTGGAATAGAGATACAGAACCACAGGGACCATTGGAAAAGAGATCCTGAACAGCACTGTCCATTGGAATAGAGATCCAGAACAGCAGTGTGCATTGGAATACAGAACCTGAACAGCAGTGTCTATCGGCATAGCGATCCTCAACAGCAGTGCCCAATGGAATAGAGATCCAGAACAGCAGTGTGCATTGGAATAGAGACCCTGAGTAGCAGTGTCCATTGAAATAGAGATCCTGAACTACAGTGTCCATTGGAATCGAGATCCTGAACAGCCGTGTCAATTGGAGTAGTGTTCCTGAATAGCAGTGTCCATTGGAATTGAGATCCTGAACAGCAATGTCCATTGGAATAGAGATGCTGAACGTCACTGTCCAATGGAATAGACATCCTGAACTGCAGTGACCATTGGAATACAGATCCTGAACAACAGTGCTCATTAGAATAGAGATCCTGAACTGTAGTGACCTTTGGAATAGAGACCCTGAACAACAGTGTGCATTGAAATTGACATCCTGAACAGCAGTGTCTTATTGGAATAGCGATCCTGAACAGCTCTGTCCATTAGAATAGAGGACCTGAAAAGCAGTTTGCATTGGAATAGAGATCCTGAACCGCAATGTCCATTGGAATGGAGATCCTGAGCAGCAATGTGTTTTGCAATACAGCTATTGAATCGCAGAATTCATTGGAAAAGTGATCCTGAACAGCAGTGTCCATTGGAATAGAGATACAGAACAGCAGTGTGCATTGGAATACAGAACCAGAACAGCAGTGTCTATCGGCATAGACATCCTCAACAGCAATGTCCATTGGAATAGAGATGCTGATCGTCAGTGTCCAATGGAATAGAGATCCTGAACTGCAGTGACCATTGGAATAGTGATCCTGAACAACAGGGTGCATTGGAATCGAGATCCTGATCAGCAGTGTCTTATTGGAATAGAGATCCTGAACAGATCGGTCCATTGGAATAGAGATCCTCAACAGATCGGTTCATTGGAATAGAGATCCCGAACAGCAGTGTGCTTTGCAATACAGCGGTTGAACTGCAGTGTTCATTGCAAAAGCGATCCTGAACAGCACTGTCCATTGGAATGGAGATACTGAGCAGCAATGTGATTTGCAATACAGCTCTTGAATCGCAGAATTCATTGGGAAAGTGATCCTGAACAGCAGTGTCCATTGGAATGGAGATCCTGAACAGCAGTGTGCATTGGAATAGAGATCCTGAACAGCAGTGTCTTTTCTAATAGAGATATTGAACAGAAGTTTGCATTGGAATTGAGATCCTAATCAGCAATATCAATTGGAATAGTGATCCTTACAAGCAGTGTCCATTGAAATAGAGATCCCGAACAGCAGTGTCCATTGGAAGAAAGATCTTGAACAGCAGTGTCCATTGGAATGGAGATCCAAAACATCAGTTTACATTAGAATAGAGATCCTGAACAGCTGTGTCCATTGGAACAGAGATCCCGAAGAGGAGTGTGCATTGGAATAGAGATCATGAACAGTAGTATCCTTTGGAATAGAGATTCTGAACAACAGTGTACATTGGATTAGAGGTCCTAATCAGCAGCGTCCATTGGAATACAGATCCGGAACAGCAGTGTGCATTGGAATAGAGATCCTGAACAGCAGTATACATTGGAATACTGATTCTAAACAGCAGTGTCCATTGGAATAGAGGTCTTGAGCAGTTCTGTCCAGTGGAATAGAGATCCTGAAGAGCAGTTTGCATTGGGATTGAGATCCTATGCAGCAATATCTATTTGAATAGTGATCCTTAAAAGCAGTGTGCTTTGCAATACAGCTCTTGAACCCCAGTGTTCATTGGAAAAGCGATCCTGAACAGCAGTGTCCATTGGAATAGAGATCCAGAACAGCAGTGTCCACTGCATTAGAGATCCTGAACAAAAAAGTGCATTGGAATAGAGATCCTGAACAAAAATATCCATTGGAATAGAGATTCTGAACAGCAGTTTCCATTGGAATTGAGATCCAAAACAGCAATATCTATTGGAATAGTGATCCTTAAAAGCAGTGTCCATTGGAATACATGGAAACATAGAAATATAGAAAATAGGTGCAGGAGTAGGCCATTCAGCCCTTCGAGCCTGCACCGCCATTTATTATGATCATGGCTGATCATCCAACTCAGAACCCCGCCCGAGCCTTCCCTCCATACCCCCTTGACCCCCGTAGCCACAAGGGCCATATCTAACTCCCTCTTAAATATAGCCAATGAACTGGCCTCAATTGTTTCCTGTGGCAGAGAATTCCACAGATTCACCACTCTCTGTGTGAAGAAGTTTTTCCTAATCTCGGTCCTAAAAGGCTTCCCCTCTATCCTCAAACTGTGGCTCCTCATTCTGGACTTCCCCAACATCGGGAACAATCTTCCTGCATCTAGTCTGTCCAATCCTTTTAGGATCTTATACGTTTCAATCAGATCCCCCCTCAATCTTCTAAATTCCAACGAGTACAAGCCCAGTTCATCCAGTCTTTCTTCATATGAAAGTCCTGCCATCCCAGGAATCAATCTGGTGAACCTTCTTTGTACTCCCTCTACGGTAAGGATGTCTTTCCTCAGGTTAGGGGACCAAAACTGCACACAATACTCCAGGTGTGGTCTCACCAAGGCCTTGTACAACTGCAGTAGTACCTCCCTGCTCCTGTACTCGAATCCTCTCGCTATAAATGCCAGCATACCATTCGCCTTTTTCACCGCCTGCTGTACCTGCATGCCCACTTTCAATGACTGGTGTATAATGACACCCAGGTCTCGTTGCACCTCACCTTTTCCTAATCGGCCACCATTCAGATAATAATCTGTTTTCCTATTTTTGCCACCAAAGTAGATAACTTCACATTTATCCACATTAAATTGCATCTGCCATGAATTTGCCCACTCACCCAATCTATCCAAGTCACCCTGCATCCTCTTAGCATCCTCCTCACAGCTAACACTGCCACCCAGCTTCGTGTCATCCGCAAACTTGGAGATGCTGCATTTAATTCCCTCATCCAAGTCATTAATATATACTGTAAACAACTGGGGTCCCAGCACTGAGCCTTGCGGTACCCCACTAGTCACCGCCTGCCATTCTGAAAAGGTCCCATTTATTCCCACTCTTTGTTTCCTGTCTGCTAACCAACTCTCCACCCACACCAATACCTTACCCTCAATACCGTGTGCTTTAAGTTTGCACACTAATCTCCTGTGTGGGACCTTGTCAAAAGCCTTCTGAAAATCCAAATATACCACATCCACTGGTTCTCCCCTATCCACTCTACTAGTTACATCCTCAAAAAATTCTATGAGATTCCTCAGACATGATTTTCCTTTCACAAATCCATGCTGACTTTGTCCGATCATTTCACCGCTTTCCAAATGTGCTGTTATCACATCCTTGATAACTGACTCCAGCAGTTTCCCCACCACCGACGTTAGGCTAACCGGTCTATAATTCCCCGGTTTCTCTCTCCCTCCTTTTTTAAAAAGTGGAGTTACATTAGCCACCCTCCGATCCTCAGGAAATAGTCCAGAATCTAACGAGTTTTGAAAAATTATCACTAATGCATCCACTATTTCTTGGGCTACTTCCTTAAGCACTCTGGGATGCAGGCCATCTAGCCCTTGGGATTTATCTGCCTTCAATCCCTTCAATTTACCTAACACCACTTCGCTACTAACATGTATTTCGCTCAGTTCCTCCATCTCATTGGACCCTCTGTCCCCTACTATTTCTGGAAGATTATTTATGTCATCCTTAGTATACAGAACCTGAACAGCAGTGTCCATTGCAATAGAGATCCTGAATACAGTGTACATTGGATTAGAGATCCTGATCAGCAGCGTCCATTGGAATAGAGATCCGGAACAGCAGTGTGCTTTGGAATAGAGTTCCTGAACAGCAGTGTCCACTGGAATTGAGATCCTGAACAACAGTATACGTTGGAATAGAGATCCTGAATAGCAATATCCACTGGAATAGAGTCCTGAACTGCAGTGTCCATAGGAATACAGATCCAGAACAGCAGTGTCCATTGGAATAGAGTTCCTGAACAGCATTGTTCATTGGAGTAGAGATCCTGAGCAGCATAGTCATTGGAATATAGTTCCTGAACAGCAGTGTCCATTGGAATAGAGGACCTGAACAGCAGTGTCCATTGGAATAGTGATGCTGAACAGTAGTTTGCATTGGAATAGAGATCCTGAACAACAAAGTCCATTGGAATAGTGTTCCTGAAAAGCAGTGTTCATTGGAATCGAGATCCTGAACAGCAGTCTCCTTTGGAATCACGATCCAGAAAAGCAATATCCTTAGATTAGAGATCCTGATCAGCAGCGTCCTTTTGGAATAGAGATCCAGAACAGCAGTGTCCATTGGAATTGAGGTCCTGAGCAGCAATATCTATTGGAATAGTGATCCTTAAAAGCAGTGTAGTTTGCAATACAGCTCTTCAACCGCAAAGATCATTGGAAAAGTGATCCTGAACAGCAGTGTCCATTGACATAGAGATACAGACCAAAAGGGACCATTGGAAAAGAGATCCTCAACAGCAGTGTCCATTGGAATATAGATCCTGAACAACAGTGTCCAATAGAATAGAGATCCTAAACAACAGTGTGCATTGGAATAGAGATTCTGACAGCAATGTCCATTGGAATAGAGATCCTAATCTGCAGTGTCCATTGGTACAGAGATTCTGAACAACAGAGTCAATTGGAATTGAGATCCTAAACAGCAGTGATAATTGGAAAACCCATCCTAAACTGCAATGTCCATCAGAATAGAGATCCTGAACAGCAGTGGTCATTGGAATAGTGATCCTGAACATTCGAGTCCATTGGAATAGAGATCCTGCACAGCAGTGACCATTGGAGTAGAAATCCTGAACAGTAATGTCCATTGTAGTAGAGGTCCTGAGCAGCAGTGTGGATTGGAGTAGAGATCTTGAAAAGCAGTGTCGATTGGAATACAGATCCTGATCAGCAGTGTCCATTGGAATAGAGATGCTGAGTAGCAATATCCATTGGAGTAGAGACCCTGAACAGCAATGTCCATTGGAGGAGAGCTCCTGAGCAGCAGTGTCAATTGGAATAGAGATCCTGAACAGCAGTGACCTTTGGAGTAGAAATCCTGAACAGTAGTTTGCATTGGAATAGAGATCCTGAACAGCAGAGTCCATTGGAATCGAGATCCTGAACAGCAGTCTCCTTTGGAATCGAGATCCAGAAAAGCAGTATCCTGGGATTAGAGATCCTTATCAGCAGCGTCCTTTAGGAATAAAGATCCAGAACAGCAGTGTCCATTGGAATTGAGGTCCTGAGCAGCAATATCTATTGGAATAGTGATCCTTAAAAGCAGTGTGCTTTGCAATACAGCTCTTCAGCCGCAGAGATCATTGGAAAAGAGATCCTGAACAGCAGTGTCCATTGACATAGAGATACAGACCAAAAGGGCCCATTGGAAAAGAGATCCTCAACAGCAGTGTCCATTGGAATATAGATCCTGAACAGCAGTGTCCAACAGAATAGAGATCCTAAACAGCAGTGTGCATTGGAATAGAGATTCTGACAGCAATGTCCATTGGAATAGAGATCCTGATCTGCAGCGACAATTGGAACAGAGATTCTGAACAACAGAGTCAATTGGAATTGAGATCCTGGACAGCAGCGATAATTGGAAAACCCATCCTAAACTGCAATGTCCATCAGAATAGAGATCTTGAACAGCAGTGGCAATTGGAATAGAGATCCTGAATATTCGAGTCCATTGGAATAGGGATCCTGAACAGCAGTGACCATTGGAGTAGAAATCCTGATCAGCAATGTCCATTGTAGTAGAGGTCCTGAGCAGCAGTGTGGATTGGAGTAGAGATCTTGAACAGCAGTGTCGATTGGAATACAGATCCTGATCAGCAGTGTCCATTGGAATAGAGATCCTGAACAGCTCTGTCCATTGGAATAGAGATCCTGAACAGCAGTTTGCATTGGAATTGAGATCCTAAGCAGCAATATCTGTTCGAATAGTGATCCTTAAAAGCAGTGTGCTTTGCAATACAGCTCTTGAATCCCAGTGTTCATTGGAAAAGCGATCCTGAACAGCAGTGTCCATTGGAATAGAGATCCAGAACAGCAGTGTCCATTGGAATACAGAGCCTGAACTGCAGTGTCCATTGCAATAGAGATCCTGAACAGCAGTGTCCATTGGAATACATATCCAGAACAGCAGTGTCCATTGGAATAGAGATCCCGAACAACAGTGTACATTGGATTAGAGATCCTGATCAGCAGCGTCCATTGGAATAGAGATCCGGAACGGCAATATCCATTGGAGTAGAGATCCTGAACAGCAGTGGCCATTGGAATAGATATCCTCAACAGAAGTGTTCATTGGAGTAGAGATCCTGAGCAACAGTGTCCATTAGAAGTGAGATCTTGAACAGGAATTCCCATTAGTATAGAGATCTTGAACCCCAGTGTCCATTGGAATAGAGACCCTGAACAGAAATGCCCATTGAATAGTGATCCTGAACTGTGGTGTTTATTGGAATAGAGATCGTGAACAGCAGTGTTCATTGGAATAGAGATGCTGAGCAGCAGTGTCCAGTACAATAGAGATGCTGAATAGTAGTGTCTATTGGAATAGAGATCCTGAACTGCAGTGTGCATTGTGATAGAAATCCTGAACAGAAGAGTCCATTAGAATCGACATCCTGAACAGCAGTGTCCATTTGAATAGAGGTCCTGAATAGCAGTGCCCATTGGAATAGAGACCATGAACAGCAATTTCCGCTGGAACAGAGATCCTGAACAGAAGTCTCCATTGGAACAGCGATCCTGAACTGCAGTCTCCATTGGAATAGAGATCCTGAACTGACGTATGCATTGCAATAGAGATCCTGAACGCAGTGTCTATTGGAATACGGATATTGAACAGCAATGTCCATTAGAACAGAGATCCTGAACAGCACTGGACATTGTAATAGTCATCCTGAACAGCAGTGTCCAATGGAATAGAGACTGAACAGCAATGTCCATTAGAATAGACATCCTGAACAGCAATGTCCATTAGAGTAGACCTCCTGAGCAGCAGTGTCAATTGGAATAGAGATCCTGAACCGCAATGTCCATTGGAATACTGATCCTGAACAGCAGTATCCATTGGAATAGATATCCTGAACAACAGTGCACTTTGGAATAGAGTTCTTGAACTGAAGTGTCCATTGGAGTAGAGATCCTGAACAGCAGAGTCCATTGGAATAGAGATCCTGAACAGCAGTGCACATCAGGATAGAGATCCTGAACAACGATGTCCATTGGAATAGGATCCTGAATAGAAGTGTGCATTGGAATGGAGATACTGAACAGCAGTGTGCATTGGAATAGAGATCCTGAACAGCAGTGTCCATTGGAATGGAGACCCTGAACAGCAGTGTGCATTGGAATAGAGATCCTGAACAGCAATGTCCATTGGAATGAAGCCCCTGAACAGCAGTGTGCATTGGAATAGAGATCCTGAACAGCAGTGTCCATTGGAATACAGATCCTGAACAGCAGTGTCCATTGGAATAGAGATCCTGAACAGCAATGTCCATTGGAGTAGAGATCCTGGACAGCAATGTCCATTAGAGTAGACCTCCTGAGCAACAGTGTCAATTGGAATAGAGATCCTGAACCGCAATGTCCATTGGAATACTGATCCTGAACAGCAGTGACCATTGGAATATAGTTCATGAACAGCAGTGTCCATTGGAATAGAGGACCTGAACAGCAATGTTCATTGCAATAGAGATACTGAACAGCAGTGTGCATTAGAATAGAGATCCGGAACAGCAGTGTGCATTGGAATAGACATCCTGAACAGCAGTGTCCATTGGAATAGAGATCCTGTACAGCAGTGTCCATTGGAATAGTGATGCTGAACATAGTTTGCATTGGAATAGAGATACTGAACAACAAAGTCCATTGGAATAGTGATCCTGAAAAGCAGTGTTCATTGGAATCGAGATCCTGAACAGCAGTCTCCTTTGGAATCGAGATCCAGAAAAGCAATATCCTTAGATTAGAGATCCTGATCAGCAGCGTCCTTTTGGAATAGAGATCCAGAACAGCAGTGTCCATTGGAATTGAGGTCCTGAGCAGCAATATCTATTGGAATAGTGATCCTTAAAAGCAGTGTGCTTTGCAATACAGCTCTTCAACCGCAAAGATCATTGGAAAAGTGATCCTGAACAGCAGTGTCCATTGACATAGAGATCCTGACCAAAAGGGACCATTGGAAAAGAGATCCTCAACAGCAGTGTCCATTGGAATATAGATCCTGAACAACAGTGTCCAATAGAATAGAGATCCTAAACAACAGTGTGCATTGGAATAGAGATTCTGACAGCAATGTCCATTGGAATAGAGATCCTAATCTGCAGTGTCCATTGGTACAGAGATTCTGAACAACAGAGTCAATTGGAATTGAGATCCTGGACAGCAGCGATAATTGGAAAACCCATCCTAAACTGCAATGTCCATCAGAATAGAGATCTTGAACAGCAGTGGCAATTGGAATAGAGATCCTGAATATTCGAGTCCATTGGAATAGAGATCCTGAACAGCAGTGACCATTGGAGTAGAAATCCTGAACAGCAATGTCCATTGTAGTAGAGGTCCTGAGCAGCAGTGTGGATTGGAGTAGAGATCTTGAACAGCAGTGTCGATTGGAATACAGATCCTGATCAGCAGTGTCCATTGGAATAGAGATCCTGAACAGCTCTGTCCATTGGAATAGAGACCCTGAACAGCAATGTCCATTGGAGGAGAGCTCCTGAGCAGCAGTGTCAATTGGAATAGAGATCCTGAACAGCAGTGACCTTTGGAGTAGAAATCCTGAACAGTAGTTTGCATTCGAATAGAGATCCTGAACAGCAGAGTCCATTGGAATCGAGATCCTGAACAGCAGTCTCCTTTGAAATCGAGATCCAGAAAAGCAGTATCCTTGGATTAGAGATCCTTATCAGCAGCGTCCTTTAGGAATAGAGATCCAGAACAGCAGTGTCCTTTGGAATTGAGGTCCTGAGCAGCAATATCTATTGGAATAGTGATACTTAAAAGCAGTGTGCTTTGCAATACAGCTCTTCAGCCGCAGAGATCATTGGAAAAGAGATCCTGAACAGCACTGTCCATTGGAATAGAGATCCAGAACAGCAGTGTGCATTGGAATACAGAACCTGAACAGCAGTGTCTATCGGCATAGACATCCTCAACAGCAGTGTCCATTGGAATAGAGGTCCAGAACAGCAGTGTGCATTGGAATAGAGACCCTGAGTAGCAGTGTCCATTGAAATAGAGATTCTGAACAACAGTGTCCATTGGAATTGAGATCCTGAGCAGCAATGTCCATTGGAATAGAGATGCTGATCGTCAGTGTCCAATGGTATAGAGATCCTGAACTGCAGTGACCATTGGAATTGAGATCCTGAACAGCAGTTTGCATTGGAATAGAGATCCTGAACAGCGGTGTCCATTGGAATAGATAATTTGAACAGCAGTGTGCTTTGCCATACAGCTCTTGAGCTGCAGTGTTCATTGCAAAAGAGATCCTGAACAGCACCGTCCATTGGAATAGAGATCCAGAACAGCAGTGTGCATTGGAATACAGAACCTGAACAGCAGTGTCTATTGGCAAAGAGATCCTCAACAGCAGTGACCATTGGAATAGAGATCCAGAACAGAAGTGTGCATTGGAATTGAGATCCTGAACAGCAGTACGCATTGGAATACTGATCCTAAACAGCAGTGTCCATTGGAATAGAGATCCTGAGCAACAGTGTGCATTGGAAATGAGATCCTGAACAGCAGTTTACATTGGAATAGAGATCCTAAACAGCAATGACCATTGGAATTGAGATCCTGAACAGCAGTATACATTGGAATACTGATCCTAAACAGCAGTGTCCATTGGAATAGTGATCCTGAACAAAGGTGTGCATTGGAAATGAGATCCTGAACAGCAGTTTACATTGGAATAGAGATCCTGAACAGCAGTGTCCATTGGAATTGAGATCCTGAACAGCAGTATACATTCGAATACTGATCCTAAACAGCAGTGTCCATTGGAATAGAGATCCTGAACAGCAGTTTGCATTGGAATAGAGATCCTGAATAGCGGTATCCATTGGAATAGAGAACTTGAACAGAAGTGTGCTTTGCAATACAGCTCTTGAACTGCAGTGTTCATTGCAAAAGAGATCCTGAACAGCACTGTCCATTGGGATAGAGATCCAGAACAGCAGTGTCCATTGGAATTGAGATCCTGAACAGCAGTTTCTATTGGAATTGAGATCCTAAACAGCAATTTCTATTGGAATAGTGATCATTAAAGGCAGTGTCCATTGGAATAGAACATCAGTGTCGTTTGCAATACAGAACCAGAACAGTAGTGTCCATTGGAAAAGATTTCCTGAACAGCAGTGTGCATTGGAATAGAGATCCTCAACAGCAGTGTCCATTGGAATAGAGATCCAGAACAGCAGTGTGCATTGGAATACAGAACCTGAACAGCAGTGTCTATTGGCAAAGAGATCCTCAACAGCAGTGACCATTGGAATAGAGATCCAGAACAGAAGTGTGCATTGGAATTGAGATCCTGAACAGCAGTACGCATTGGAATACTGATCCTAAACAGCAGTGTCCATTGGAATAGAGATCCTGAGCAACAGTGTGCATTGGAAATGAGATCCTGAACAGCAGTTTACATTGGAATAGAGATCCTAAACAGCAATGACCATTGGAATTGAGATCCTGAACAGCAGTATACATTGGAATACTGATCCTAAACAGCAGTGTCCATTGGAATAGTGATCCTGAACAAAGGTGTGCATTGGAAATGAGATCCTGAACAGCAGTTTACATTGGAATAGAGATCCTGAACAGCAGTGTCCATTGGAATTGAGATCCTGAACAGCAGTATACATTGGAATACTGATCCTAAACAGCAGTGTCCATTGGAATAGAGATCCTGAACAGCAGTTTGCATTGGAATAGAGATCCTGAATAGCGGTATCCATTGGAATAGAGAACTTGAACAGAAGTGTGCTTTGCAATACAGCTCTTGAACTGCAGTGTTCATTGCAAAAGAGATCCTGAACAGCACTGTCCATTGGGATAGAGATCCAGAACAGCAGTGTCCATTGGAATTGAGATCCTGAACAGCAGTTTCTATTGGAATTGAGATCCTAAACAGCAATTTCTATTGGAATAGTGATCATTAAAGGCAGTGTCCATTGGAATAGAACATCAGTGTCGTTTGCAATACAGAACCAGAACAGTAGTGTCCATTGGAAAAGATTTCCTGAACAGCAGTGTGCATTGGAATAGAGATCCTCAACAGCAGTGTCCATTGGAATAGAAATCCAGAACAGCAGTGTGCATTGGAATACAGAACCTGAACAGCAGTGTCTATTGGCAAAGAGATCCTCAACAGCAGTGACCATTGGAATAGAGATCCAGAACAGAAGTGTGCATTGGAATTGAGATCCTGAACAGCAGTACGCATTGGAATACTGATCCTAAACAGCAGTGTCCATTGGAATAGAGATCCTGAGCAACAGTGTGCATTGGAAATGAGATCCTGAACAGCAGTTTACATTGGAATAGAGATCCTAAACAGCAATGACCATTGGAATTGAGATCCTGAACAGCAGTATACATTGGAATACTGATCCTAAACAGCAGTGTCCATTGGAATAGTGATCCTGAACAAAGGTGTGCATTGGAAATGAGATCCTGAACAGCAGTTTACATTGGAATAGAGATCCTGAACAGCAGTGTCCATTGGAATTGAGATCCTGAACAGCAGTATACATTGGAATACTGATCCTAAACAGCAGTGTCCATTGGAATAGAGATCCTGAACAGCAGTTTGCATTGGAATAGAGATCCTGAATAGCGGTATCCATTGGAATAGAGAACTTGAACAGAAGTGTGCTTTGCAATACAGCTCTTGAACTGCAGTGTTCATTGCAAAAGAGATCCTGAACAGCACTGTCCATTGGGATAGAGATCCAGAACAGCAGTGTCCATTGGAATTGAGATCCTGAACAGCAGTTTCTATTGGAATTGAGATCCTAAACAGCAATTTCTATTGGAATAGTGATCATTAAAGGCAGTGTCCATTGGAATAGAACATCAGTGTCGTTTGCAATACAGAACCAGAACAGTAGTGTCCATTGGAAAAGATTTCCTGAACAGCAGTGTGCATTGGAATAGAGATCCTCAACAGCAGTGTCCATTGGAATAGAGATCCAGCACAGCAGTGTTCGTTGGAATAGAGATCCTGTATAACAGTGTACATTGGATTAGAGATCCTGATCATCAGCGTCATTTGGATTATAGATCCGGAACAGCAGTGCGCTTTGGAATAGAGATCCTGAACAGCAATGTCCATTGGAATTGAGATCCTGAACAGCAGATTCCATTGGAATAGATATCCTGAACAGCAATGTCCATTAGAGTAGAGCTCCTGTGCAGCAGTGTCGATTGGAATAGACATCCTGAAGCGCAATGTCCATTGGAATACTGATCCTGAACAGCAGTGACCATTGGAATAGTCATCCCGAACAGCAGTGTCCATTGGAATATAGCTCCTAAACAGCAGTGTCCATTGGAATAGAGGACCTGAACAGCAATGTCCATTGTAGTAGAGGTCCTGAGCAGCAGTGTGGATTGGAGTAGAGATCTTGAACAGCAGTGTCGACTGGAATACAGATCCCAATCAGCAGTGTCCAGTGGAATAGAGATCCTGAATAGCAATGTCCATTGGAGTAGAGACCCTGAACAGCAATGCCCATTGGAGGAGTGCTCCTGAGCAGCAGTGTCAATTGGAATAGAGATCCTGAACAGCAGTGACCTTTGGAGTAGAAATCTTGAACAGTAGTTTGCATTGGAATAGAGATCCTGAACAGCAGAGTCCATTGGAATATTGATCCTGAAAAGCAGTGTCCAAAGGAATTGAGATCCAGAACAGCAGTGTCCGTTGGAAAAGAGATCCTGAACAACAGATTCCATTGGAATCGAGATCCAGAAAAGCAGCATCCTTGGAATATAGATCCTGAACAGCTGTGTCCAATAGAATAGAGATCCTAAACAGCAGTGTGCTTTGGAATAGAGATTCTGACAGCAATGTCCATTGGAATAGAGATCCTGATCAGCAGCGCCAATTGGAACAGAGAATCTGAACAACAGAGTCAATTGGAATTGAGATCCTGGACAGCAGCGATAATTGGAAAACCCATCCTAAACTGCAATGTCCATCAGAATAGAGATCCTGAACAGCAGTGGCAATTGGAATAGAGATCCTGAACTGCAGTCTCCATTGGAATAGAGATCCTGAACAGCAGTGCCATTGCAAAAGAGATCCTGAACAGCAGTGTGCATTGGAATAGAGATCCCGAACAGCAATGTCCTTTGGAATAGAGATCCTGAAAAGCAGTTTCCATTGAAATTGAGATTCTGAACAGCTGTGTACATTGGAATAGAGATCCTGATCAGCAGCGTCCATTGGAATTGAGATCCTGAACAGCAGTATACATTGGAACACTGATCCTAAACAGCAGTGACCATTTGAATAGAGATCCTGAACAGTTCTGTCCATTGGAATAGAGATCCTGAACAGCAGTTTGCATTGGAATTGAGATCCTAAGCAGCAATATCTGTTCGAATAGTGATCCTTAAAAGCAGTGTGCTTTGCAATACAGCTCTTGAATCCCAGTGTTCATTGGAAAAGCGATCCTGAACAGCAGTGTCCATTGGAATAGAGATCCAGAACAGCAGTGTCCATTGGAATACAGAGCCTGAACTGCAGTGTCCATTGCAATAGAGATCCTGAACAGCAGTGTCCATTGGAATACATATCCAGAACAGCAGTGTCCATTGGAATAGAGATCCTGAACAACAGTGTACATTGGATTAGAGATCCTGATCAGCAACGTCCATTGGAATAGAGATCCGGAACAGCAATATCCATTGGAGTAGAGATCCTGAACAGCAGTGGCCATTGGAATAGATATCCTCAACAGAAGTGTTCATTGGAGTAGAGATCCTGAGCAACAGTGTCCATTAGAAGTGAGATCTTGAACAGGAATTCCCATTAGTATAGAGATCTTGAACCCCAGTGTCCATTGGAATAGAGACCCTGAACAGAAATGCCCATTGAATAGTGATCCTGAACTGTGGTGTTTATTGGAATAGAGATCATGAACAGCAGTGTTCATTGG
Source organism: Mobula birostris (assembly GCF_030028105.1). Taxonomy (NCBI): domain Eukaryota; kingdom Metazoa; phylum Chordata; class Chondrichthyes; order Myliobatiformes; family Myliobatidae; genus Mobula; species Mobula birostris. The sequence goes on from NC_092376.1 coordinate 96,511,693, forward strand.
AATAGAGATGCTGAGCAGCAGTGTCCATTACAATAGAGCTGCTGAATAGTAGTGTCCATTGGAATAGAGATCCTGAACTGCAGTGTGCATTGTGATAGAAATCCTGAACAGAAGTGTCCATTAGAATCGACATCCTGAACAGCAGTGTCCATTTGAATAGAGGTCCTGAATAGCAGTGCCCATTGGAATAGAGACCATGAACAGCAATTTCTGCTGGAACAGAGATCCTGAACAGAAGTCTCCATTGGAACAGTGATCCTGAACTGCAGTCTCCATTGGAATAGAGATCCTGAACTGCCATATGTATTGCAATAGAGATCCTGAACGCAGTGTCTATTGGAATACGGATATTGAACAGCAATGTCCATTAGAACAGAGATCCTGAACAGCACTGGACATTGTAATAGTCATCCTGAACAGCAGTGTCCAGTTGAATAGAGATCCTGAACAGCAGTGTCCAAAGGAATAGAGACTGAAAAGCAATGTCCATTAGAATAGACATCCTGAACAGCAATGTCCATTAGAGTAGACCTCCTGAGCAGCAGTGTCAATTGGAATAGAGATCCTGAACCGCAATGTCCATTGGAATACTGATCCTGAACAGCAGTGACCATTGGAATAGTCATCCTGAACAGCAGTGTCCATTGGAATAGAGATCCTCAACAGCTGTGTCCAATGGAATAGAGACCCTGAACAGCAGTGTACATGGGAAGAGAGATCCTGAACCGCATTATTCATTTGAATACAGATCTTGAACCGCAAAGTCCATGAGAATAGAGATCCTGAACAGCAGTGATCATTGGAATTCAGATCCTGAACAGCAATATCCATTAGAATAAGAACCAGAACAACAGTGCCCATTGTAATTGAGATTCTGAACAGCAGTGTCCATAGGAATAGAGATCCGGATCAGCAGTGTCCATTGGAATAGAGATCCTGAATAACAGTATCCATTGGAATAGATATCCTGAACAACAGTGCACTTTGGAATAGAGTTCTTGAACTGAAGTGTCCATTGGAGTAGAGATCCTGAACAGCAGAGTCCATTGGAATAGAGATCCTGAACAGCAGTGCGCATCAGGCTAGAGACCCTGAACAACGATGTCCATTGGAATAGGGATCCTGAATAGAAGTGTGCATTGGAATGGAGATACTGAATAGCAGTGTGCATTGGAATAGAGATCCTGAACAGTAGTGTCCATTGGAATGGAGACCCTGAACAGCAGTGTGCATTGGAATAGAGATCCTGAACAGCAATGTCCATTAGAATACTCATCCTGAACAGCAGTGTCCATTGGAATAGAGATCCTGAAGAGCAATGTCCATTAGAGTAGAGATCCTGAACAGCAATGCCCATTAGAATAGACCTCCTGAGCAACAGTGTCAATTGGAACAGAGATCCTGAACCGCAATGTCCATTGAAATACTGATCCTGAACGGCAGTGTCCATTGGAATATAGTTCCTGAACAGCAGTGTCCATTGGAATAGAGGACCTGAACAGCAATGTCCATTGTAGTAGAAGTCCTGAGCAGCAGTTTGGATTGGAGTAGAGATCTTGAACAGCAGTGTCAATTGGAATACAGATTCCGATCAGCAGTGTCCAGTGGAATAGAGATCCTGAATAGCAATGTCCATTGGAGTAGAGACCCTGAACAGCAATGCCCATTGGAGGAGTGCTCCTGAGCAGCAGTGTCAATTGGAATAGAAATCCTGAACAGCAGAGTCCATTGGAATATTGATCCTGAAAAGCAGTGTCCAAAGGAATTGAGATCCAGAACAGCAGTGTCCGTTGGAAAAGAGATCCTGAACAACAGATTCCATTGGAATCAAGATCCTGAACAGCAGTCTCCTTTGGAATCGAGATCCAGAAAAGCAGCATCCTTGGAATAGAGATCCTGAACACCAGTGTACATTGGATTAGAGATCCTGATCAGCAGCGTCCTTTGGAATAGAAATCCAGAACAGCAGTGTCCATTGGAATTGAGGTCCTGAGCAGCAGTGTCAATTGGAATAGAGATCCTGAACCGCAATGTCCATTGGAATAGAGATCCTGAACAGCAGTTTGCATTGGAATTGAGATCCTAAACAGCAATATCTATTGGAATAGTGATCCTTAAAAGCAGTGTGCTTTGCAATACAGCTCTTCAACTGCAGAGATCATTGGAAAAGAGATCCTGAACAGCAGTGTTCATTGACATAGAGATACAGACCAAAAGGGACCATTGGAAAAGAGATCCTCAACAGCAGTGTCCATTGGAATATAGATCCAGAAAGGCATTTGCTTTTGGAATAGAGTTGCTGAACAGAAGTGTGTATTGGAATAGATATCCTGAACAGCAATGTCCTTTGGAATAGAGATCCTGAACAGCTGTGTCCATTTCAATAGAGATCCTAAACAGCAGATTGCATTGGAATAGAGATCCTGAACTGCAGTGACCATTGGAATAGAGACCCTGAACAACAGTGTGCATTACAATTGAGATCCTGATCAGCAGTGTCTTATTGGAATATAGCGTGCTTTGCAATACTGCTCTTGAACTGCAGTGCTCATTTCAAAAGCGACCCTGAACAGCAGTGTCCATTGGAATAGAGATCCTGAACAGTGTACATTGGATTAGAGATCCTAATCAGCAGCGTTCATTGGAATACAATTCCGCAACAGCAGTGCGCTTTGGAATACAGATCCTGAACAGCAGTGTCCACTGGAATTGAGATCCTGAACAGCAGTGTACATTGGAACAGTTATCCTGAACAGCAGTGTCCATTGGAATTGAGAACCTGAACAGCAGTATACATTTGAATACTGATCCTAAACAGCAGTGTTCATTGGAATAGAGATCCTGAACAACAGTTTCTATTAGAATCGAGATCCTGATCAGCAGCGTCCATTGGATTAGAGATCCGGAACAGCAGTGTGCTTTGTAATGGATATCGTGAACAGCAGTGTCCATTGGAATTGCGATCCTGAACAGCAATGGAAATTGGAACAGAGATCATGAACAGCAGTGTCCATTGGAATAGAGATCCTGAACAGCAATGTCCATTGGAGTAGTGATCCTGAACAGCAATGTCCATTAGAGCAGAGCTCCTCAGCAGCAGTGTCAATTGGAACAGAGATCCTGAACTGCAATGTCCATTGGAAAACTGATCCTGAACAGCAGTGTCTATTGGAATAGACAGCCTCAACAGCAGTGTCTATTGGAATAGAGATCCTGAACAGCAGTGTCCATTGCAATATCGTTCCTCAACAACAGTGTGCATTGGAATTCAGATATTGAACAGCTGTGTCCATTGAAATAGAGATCCTGAACAACAGTGTCCATTGGAATCGAGATCCTGAACAGCCGTGTCAATTGGAGTAGTGTTCCTGAAAAGCAGTGTCCATTGGAATTGAGATCCTGAACAGCAATGTCCATTGGAATAGAGATGCTGAACGTCACTGTCCAATGGAATAGAGATCCTGAACTGCAGTGACCTTTGGAATAGAGATTCTGAACAACAGTGTGCAATGAAATTGACATCCTGAACAGCAGTGTCTTATTGGAATAGTGATCCTGAACAGCTCTGTCCATTGGAATAGAGGATCTGAAAAGCTGTTTGCATTGGAATAGAGATCCTGAACTGCAATGTCCATTGGAATACTGATCCTGAACAGCAGTGTCCATTGCAATAGACATCCTCAACAGCAGTGTCTATTGGAATAGAGATCCTGAACAGCAGTGTCAATTGCAATATCGTTCCTCAAAAACAGTGTGCATTGGAACAGAGATTCTGAACAGCAGAGTGCATTGGAATAGAGATCCTGAACATCATTGTAAATTGGAACAGTGATCCTGAACTGCAGTGTACATTGCAATAGAGATCCTGAACATCCGTGTGAATTTGAGTAGTGTTCCTGAATAGCAGTGTCCATTGGAATTGACATCCTGAACAGCAATGCCCATTGGAATAGAGATGCTGAAAGTCAGTGTCTAATGGAATAGAGATCCTGAACTGCAGTGACCATTGGAATACAGATCCTGAACAACAGTGCGCATTGGAATAGAGATCCTGCACTGCAGTGACCTTTGGAATAGAGATCCTGAACAACAGTGTGCATTGAAATTGACATCCTGAACAGCAGTGTCTCATTGGAATAGCGATCCTGAACAGCTCTGTCTATTGGAATAGAGGACCTGAAAAGCAGTTTGCATTGGAATAGAGATCCTGAAACGCAATGTTAATTGGAATGGAGATCCTGAGCAGCAATGTGCTTTGCAATACAGCTCTTGAATCGCAGAATTCATTGGAAAAGTGATCCTGAACAGCAGTGTCCATTGACCTAGAGATACAGAACCACAGGGACCATTGGTAAAGAGATCCTGAACAGCAGTGTCCATTAGAATATAGCTCCAGAACAGCATTTGCCTTTGTAATAGAGATGCTGAACAGAAGTGTGTATTGGAATAGAGATCCTGAACAGCAATGTGCTTTGCAATAGAGATCCTGAACAGCTGTGTCCATTTCAATAGAGATTCTGAACAGCAGTTTGCATTGGAATGGAGATCCTGAACTGCAGTGACCATTGGAATAGTGATCCTGAACAACAGTGTGCATTGGAATGGAGATCCTGATCAGCAGTGTCTTATTGGAATAGAAATCCTGAACAGATCTGTCCATAGGAATAGAGATCCCGAACACCAGTGTGCTTTGCAATACAGCGGTTGAACTGCAGTGTTCATTGCAAAAGCGATCCTGAACAGCAGTGTCCATTGGAATAGAGATCCTGAACAACAGTGTATATTGGATTAGAGATCCTAATCAGCAGCGTCCATTGGAATACAGATCTGGAACAGCAGTGCGTTTTGGAGTAGAGATCCTGAACAGCAGTGTCCATTGGAATAGAGATCCTGAACAGCAATGTCCATTGGAGTAGTGATCCTGAACAGCAATGTCCATTAGAGTAGAGCTCCTCAGCAGCAGTGTCAATTGGAATAGAGATCCTGAACTGCAATGTCCATTGGAATACTGATCCTGAACAGCAGTGTGCATTGGAATAGACATCCTCAACAGCAGTGTCTATTGGAATAGACATCCTGAACATCAGTGTCAATTGGAACAATGATCCTGAACTACAGTGTCCATTGCAATAGAGATCCTGAACAGCAGAGTGCATTGGAATAGAGACCCTGAGTAGCAGTGTCCATTGAAATAGAGATCCTGAACAACAGTGTCCATTGGAATCGAGATCCTGAACAGCCGTGTCAATTGGAGTAGTGTTCCTGAGTAGCAGTGTCCATTGGAATTGAGATCCTGAACAGCAATGTCCATTGGAATAGAGATGCTGAACGTTAGTGTCCAATGGAATAGAGATCCTGAACTGCAGTGACCATTGGAATACAGATCCTGAACAACAGTGTGCATTGGAATAGACATCCTGAACTGCAGTGATCTTTGGAATAGAGATCCTGAACAACAGTGTGCATTGGAATCGAGATCCTGATCAGCAGTGTCTTATTGGAATAGAGATCCTGAACAGTTCTGTCCATTGGAATACAGATCTCGAACAGCAGTGTGCTTTGCAATACAGCGGTTGAACTGCAGTGTTCATTGCAAAAGCGATCCTGAACAGCACTGTCCATTGGAATAGAGATCCTGAACAGCAGTGTGCATTGGAATAGAGACCCTGAGTAGCAGTGTCCATTGAAATAGAGATCCTGAACAACAGTGTCCATTGGAATCGAGATCCTGAACAGCCGTGTCAATTGGAGTAGTGTTCCTGAGTAGCAGTGTCCATTGGAATTGAGATCCTGAACAGCAATGTCCATTGGAATAGAGATGCTGAACGTTAGTGTCCAATGGAATAGAGATCCTGAACTGCAGTGACCATTGGAATACAGATCCTGAACAACAGTGCGCATTGGAATAGACATCCTGAACTGCAGTGACCTTTGGAATAGAGATCCTGAACAACAGTGTGCATTGAAATTGACATCCTGAACAGCAGTGTCTTATTGCAATAGTGATCCTGAACAGCTCTGTCCATTGGAATAGAGGATCTGAAAAGCAGTTTGCATTGGAATAGAGAGCCTGAACTGCAATGTCCATTGGAATACTGATCCTGAACAGCAGTGTCCATTGGAATAGACATCCTCAACAGCAGTGTCTATTGGAATAGAGATCCTGAACAGCAGTGTCCATTGCAATATCGTTCCTCAAAAACAGTGTGCATTGGAATAGAGATTCTGAACAGCAGTGTGCATTGGAATAGAGACCCTGAGTAGCAGTGTCCATTGAAATAGAGATCCTGAACAACAGTGTCCATTGGAATCGAGATCCTGAACATCCGTGTCAATTTGAGTCGTGTTCCTGAATAGCAGTGTCCATTGGAATTGACATCCTGAACAGCAATGCCCATTGGAATAGAGATGCTGAACGTCAGTGTCAAATGGAATAGAGATCCTGAACTGCAGTGACCATTGGAATACAGATCCTGAACAACAGTGCGCATTGGAATAGAGATCCTGCACTGCAGTGACCATTGGAATACAGATCCTGAACAACAGTGTGCATTGGAATTGACATCCTGAACAGCAGTGTCTCATTGGAATAGCGATCCTGAACAGCTCTGTCTATTGGAATAGAGGACCTGAAAAGCAGTTTGCATTGGAATAGAGATCCTGAAACGCAATGTTAATTGGAATGGAGATCCTGAGCAGCAATGTGCTTTGCAATACAGCTCTTGAATCGCAGAATTCATTGGAAAAGTGATCCTGAACAGCAGTGTCCATTGACCTAGGGATACAGAACCATAGGGACCATTGGTAAAGAGATCCTGAACAGCAGTGTCCATTAGAATATAGCTCCAGAACAGCATTTGCCTTTGTAATAGAGATGCTGAACAGAAGTGTGTATTGGAATAGAGATCCTGAACAGCAATGTGCTTTGCAATAGAGATCCTGAACAGCTGTGTCCATTTCAATAGAGATTCTGAACAGCAGTTTGCATTGGAATGGAGATCCTGAACTGCAGTGACCATTGGAATAGTGATCCTGAACAACAGTGTGCATTGGAATGGAGATCCTGATCAGCAGTGTCTTATTGGAATAGAGATTCTGAACAGATCTGTCCATTGGAATAGAGATCCCGAACACCAGTGTGCTTTGCAATACAGCGGTTGAACTGCAGTGTTCATTGCAAAAGCGATCCTGAACAGCACTGTCCATTGGAATAGAGTTCCCGAACATCAATGTATATTGGATTAGAGATCCTAATCAGCAGCGTCCATTGGAATACAGATCTGGAACAGCAGTGCGTTTTGGAGTAGAGATCCTGAACAGCAGTGTTCATTGGAATAGAGATCCTGAACAGCAATGTCCATTGGAGTAGTGATCCTGAACAGCAATGTCCATTAGAGTAGAGCTCCTCAACAGCAGTGTCTATTGGAATAGACATCCTGAACATCAGTGTCAATTGGAACAATGATACTGAACTGCAGTGTCCATTGCAATAGAGATCCTGAACAGCAGTGTGCATTGGAATAGAGACCCTGAGTAGCAGTGTCCATTGAAATAGAGATCCTGAACAACAGTGTCCATTGGAATCGAGATCCTGAACAGCCGTGTCAATTGGAGTAGTGTTCCTGAGTAGCAGTGTCCATTGGAATTGAGATCCTGAACAGCAATGTCCATTGGAATAGAGATGCTGAACGTCAGTGTCCAATGGAATAGAGATCCTGAACTGCAGTGACTACTGGAATACAGATCCTGAACAACAGTGTGCATTGGAATCGATATCCTGATCAGCAGTGTCTTATTGGAATAGAGATCCTGAACAGATCGGTCCATTGGAATAGAGACCCTGAACAGATCGGTCCATTGGAATAGAGATTGTGAACAGCAGTGTGCTTTGCAATACTGCGGTTGAACTGCAGTGTTCATTGCAAAAGCGATCCTGAACAGCACTGTCCATCGGAATAGAGTTCCTGAACAACAATGTATATTCGATTAGAGATCCTAATCAGCAGAATCCATTGGAATACAGATCTGGAGCAGCAGTGCGTTTTGGAGTAGAGATCCTGATCAGCAGCATCCATTGGAATACAAATCTGGAGCAGCAGTGCGTTTTGGAGTAGATATCCTGAACAGCGGTGTGCATTGGAATTGAGATCCTGAACAGCAGTATACATTGGAATACTGATCCTAAACAGCAGTGTGCATTGGAATAGAGATCCTGAACAGCTCTGTCCATTCGAATAGAGATACTGAACAGCAGTTTGCATTGGAATTGAGATCCTAATCAGCAATATCTATTGGAAAAGTGATCCTTAAAAGCAGTGTGCTTTGCAATACGGCTCTTGAATCCAAGTGTTCATTGGAAAAGCGATCCAGAGCAGCAGTGTCCATTGGAATAGAGGTCCAGAACGGCAATGTCCACTGGAATAAAGATCCTGAACAAAAGAGTGTATTGGAATAGAGATCCAGAACAGCAGTGTGCATTGAAATACAGAACCTGAACAGCAGTGTCCTTTGGATTAGAGATCCTAAACAGCAGCGTTCCTTGGAATACAGATCTGGATCAGCAGCGCGCTTTGGAATAGAGATCCTGAACAGCGGTGTCCATTGGAATAGAGAACTTGAACAGCAGTGTGCTTTGCAATACAGCTCTTGTACTGCAGTGTTCATTGAAAAAGCGATCCTGAACAGCACTGTCTATTGGAATAGAGATCCAGAATAGAGATCCAGAACAGCAGTGTGCATTGGAATAGAGAACCTGAACAGCAGTGTCTATCGGCACAGAGATCATCAACAGCAGTGTCCATTGGAATAGAGATCCTGAACGGCAGTGTCCATTGCAATATCGTTCCTCAACAACAGTGTGCATTGGAATTCAGATATTGAACAGCTGTGTCCATTGAAATAGAGATCCTGAACAACAGTGTCCATTGGAATCGAGATCCTGAACAGCCGTGTCAATTGGAGTAGTGTTCCTGAATAGCAGTGTCCATTGGAATTGAGATCCTGAACAGCAATGTCCATTGGAATAGAGATGCTGAACATCACTGTCCAATGGAATAGAGATCCTGAACTGCAGTGACCTTTGGAATACAGATCCTGAACAACAGTGTGCAATGAAATTGACATCCTGAACAGCAGTGTCTTATTGGAATAGTGATCCTGAACAGCTCTGTCCATTGGAATAGAGGATCTGAAAAGCTGTTTGCATTGGAATAGAGATCCTGAACTGCAATTTCCATTGGAATACTGATCCTGAACAGCAGTGTCCATTGGAATAGACATCCTCAACAGCAGTGTCTATTGGAATAGAGATCCTGAACAGCAGTGTCAATTGCAATATCGTTCCTCAAAAACAGTGTGCATTGGAATAGAGATTCTGAACAGCAGAGTGCATTGGAATAGAGATCCTGAACATCATTGTAAATTGGAACAGTGATCCTGAACTGCAGTGTACATTGCAATAGAGATCCTGAACAGCAGAGTGCATTGGAATAGAGACCCTGAGTAGCAGTGTCCATTGAAATAGAGATCCTGAACAACAGTGTCCATTGGAATCGAGATCCTGAACAGCCGTGTCAATTGGAGTAGTGTTCCTGAGTAGCAGTGTCCATTGGAATTGAGATCCTGAACAGCAATGTCCATTGGAATAGAGATGCTGAACGTTAGTGTCCAATGGAATAGAGATCCTGAACTGCAGTGACCATTGGAATACAGATCCTGAACAACAGTGTGCATTGGAATAGACATCCTGAACTGCAGTGATCTTTGGAATAGAGATCCTGAACAACAGTGTGCATTGGTATCGAGATCCTGATCAGCAGTGTCTTATTGGAATAGAGATCCTGAACAGTTCTGTCCATTGGAATACAGATCTCGAACAGCAGTGTGCTTTGCAATACAGCGGTTGAACTGCAGTGTTCATTGCAAAAGCGATCCTGAACAGCACTGTCCATTGGAATAGAGATCCTGAACAGCAGTGTGCATTGGAATAGAGACCCTGAGTAGCAGTGTCCATTGAAATAGAGATCCTGAACAACAGTGTCCATTGGAATCGAGATCCTGAACAGCCGTGTCAATTGGAGTAGTGTTCCTGAGTAGCAGTGTCCATTGGAATTGAGATCCTGAACAGCAATGTCCATTGGAATAGAGATGCTGAACGTTAGTGTCCAATGGAATAGAGATCCTGAACTGCAGTGACCATTGGAATACAGATCCTGAACAACAGTGTGCATTGGAATAGACATCCTGAACTGCAGTGACCTTTGGAATAGAGATCCTGAACAACAGTGTGCATTGAAATTGACATCCTGAACAGCAGTGTCTTATTGCAATAGTGATCCTGAACAGTTCTGTCCATTGGAATAGAGGATCTGAAAAGCAGTTTGCATTGGAATAGAGAGCCTGAACTGCAATGTCCATTGGAATACTGATCCTGAACAGCAGTGTCCATTGGAATAGACATCCTCAACAGCAGTGTCTATTGGAATAGAGATCCTGAACAGCAGTGTCCATTGCAATATCGTTCCTCAAAAACAGTGTGCATTGGAATAGAGATTCTGAACAGCAGTGTGCATTGGAATAGAGACCCTGAGTAGCAGTGTCCATTGAAATAGAGATCCTGAACAACAGTGTCCATTGGAATCGAGATCCTGAACATCCGTGTCAATTTGAGTAGTGTTCCTGAATAGCAGTGTCCATTGGAATTGACATCCTGAACAGCAATGCCCATTGGAATAGAGATGCTGAACGTCAGTGTCAAATGGAATAGAGATCCTGAACTGCAGTGACCATTGGAATACAGATCCTGAACAACAGTGCGCATTGGAATAGAGATCCTGCACTGCAGTGACCATTGGAATACAGATCCTGAACAACAGTGTGCATTGGAATTGACATCCTGAACAGCAGTGTCTCATTGGGATAGCGATCCTGAACAGCTCTGTCTATTGGAATAGAGGACCTGAAAAGCAGTTTGCATTGGAATAGAGATCCTGAAACGCAATGTTAATTGGAATGGAGATCCTGAGCAGCAATGTGCTTTGCAATACAGCTCTTGAATCGCAGAATTCATTGGAAAAGTGATCCTGAACAGCAGTGTCCATTGACCTAGGGATACAGAACCATAGGGACCATTGGTAAAGAGATCCTGAACAGCAGTGTCCATTAGAATATAGCTCCAGAACAGCATTTGCCTTTGTAATAGAGATGCTGAACAGAAGTGTGTATTGGAATAGAGATCCTGAACAGCAATGTGCTTTGCAATAGAGATCCTGAACAGCTGTGTCCATTTCAATAGAGATTCTGAACAGCAGTTTGCATTGGAATGGAGATCCTGAACTGCAGTGACCATTGGAATAGTGATCCTGAACAACAGTGTGCATTGGAATGGAGATCCTGATCAGCAGTGTCTTATTGGAATAGAGATTCTGAACAGATCTGTCCATTGGAATAGAGATCCCGAACACCAGTGTGCTTTGCAATACAGCGGTTGAACTGCAGTGTTCATTGCAAAAGCGATCCTGAACAGCACTGTCCATTGGAATAGAGTTCCCGAACATCAATGTATATTGGATTAGAGATCCTAATCAGCAGCGTCCATTGGAATACAGATCTGGAACAGCAGTGCGTTTTGGAGTAGAGATCCTGAACAGCAGTGTTCATTGGAATAGAGATCCTGAACAGCAATGTCCATTGGAGTAGTGATCCTGAACAGCAATGTCCATTAGAGTAGAGCTCCTCAACAGCAGTGTCTATTGGAATAGACATCCTGAACATCAGTGTCAATTGGAACAATGATACTGAACTGCAGTGTCCATTGCAATAGAGATCCTGAACAGCAGTGTGCATTGGAATAGAGACCCTGAGTAGCAGTGTCCATTGAAATAGAGATCCTGAACAACAGTGTCCATTGGAATCGAGATCCTGAACAGCCGTGTCAATTGGAGTAGTGTTCCTGAGTAGCAGTGTCCATTGGAATTGAGATCCTGAACAGCAATGTCCATTGGAATAGAGATGCTGAACGTCAGTGTCCAATGGAATAGAGATCCTGAACTGCAGTGACTACTGGAATACAGATCCTGAACAACAGTGTGCATTGGAATCGATATCCTGATCAGCAGTGTCTTATTGGAATAGAGATCCTGAACAGATCGGTCCATTGGAATAGAGACCCTGAACAGATCGGTCCATTGGAATAGACATTGTGAACAGCAGTGTGCTTTGCAATACTGCGGTTGAACTGCAGTGTTCATTGCAAAAGCGATCCTGAACAGCACTGTCCATCGGAATAGAGTTCCTGAACAACAATGTATATTCGATTAGAGATCCTAATCAGCAGAATCCATTGGAATACAGATCTGGAGCAGCAGTGCGTTTTGGAGTAGAGATCCTAATCAGCAGCATCCATTGGAATACAAATCTGGAGCAGCAGTGCGTTTTGGAGTAGATATCCTGAACAGCGGTGTGCATTGGAATTGAGATCCTGAACAGCAGTATACATTGGAATACTGATCCTAAACAGCAGTGTGCATTGGAATAGAGATCCTGAACAGCTCTGTCCATTCGAATAGAGATACTGAACAGCAGTTTGCATTGGAATTGAGATCCTAATCAGCAATATCTATTGGAAAAGTGATCCTTAAAAGCAGTGTGCTTTGCAATACGGCTCTTGAATCCAAGTGTTCATTGGAAAAGCGATCCAGAGCAGCAGTGTCCATTGGAATAGAGGTCCAGAACGGCAATGTCCACTGGAATAAAGATCCTGAACAAAAGAGTGTATTGGAATAGAGATCCAGAACAGCAGTGTGCATTGAAATACAGAACCTGAACAGCAGTGTCCTTTGGATTAGAGATCCTAAACAGCAGCGTTCCATGGAATACAGATCTGGATCAGCAGCGCGCTTTGGAATAGAGATACTGAACAGCGGTGTCCATTGGAATAGAGAACTTGAACAGCAGTGTGCTTTGCAATACAGCTCTTGTACTGCAGTGTTCATTGAAAAAGCGATCCTGAACAGCACTGTCTATTGGAATAGAGATCCAGAACAGCAGTGTGCATTGGAATAGAGAACCTGAACAGCAGTGTCTATCGGCACAGAGATCATCAACAGCAGTGTCCATTGGAATAGAGATCCTGAACAGTAGTGTCCATTGCAATATCGTTCCTCAACAACAGTGTGCATTGGAATTCAGATATTGAACAGCTGTGTCCATTGAAATAGAGATCCTGAACAACAGTGTCCATTGGAATCGAGATCCTGAACAGCCGTGTCAATTGGAGTAGTGTTCCTGAATAGCAGTGTCCATTGGAATTGAGATCCTGAACAGCAATGTCCATTGGAATAGAGATGCTGAACATCACTGTCCAATGGAATAGAGATCCTGAACTGCAGTGACCTTTGGAATACAGATCCTGAACAACAGTGTGCAATGAAATTGACATCCTGAACAGCAGTGTCTTATTGGAATAGTGATCCTGAACAGCTCTGTCCATTGGAATAGAGGATCTGAAAAGCTGTTTGCATTGGAATAGAGATCCTGAACTGCAATTTCCATTGGAATACTGATCCTGAACAGCAGTGTCCATTGGAATAGACATCCTCAACAGCAGTGTCTATTGGAATAGAGATCCTGAACAGCAGTGTCAATTGCAATATCGTTCCTCAAAAACAGTGTGCATTGGAATAGAGATTCTGAACAGCAGAGTGCATTGGAATAGAGATCCTGAACATCATTGTAAATTGGAACAGTGATCCTGAACTGCAGTGTACATTGCAATAGAGATCCTGAACATCCGTGTGAATTTGAGTAGTGTTCCTGAATAGCAGTGTCCATTGGAATTGACATCCTGAACAGCAATGCCCATTGGAATAGAGATGCTGAAAGTCAGTGTCCAATGGAATAGAGATCCTGAACTGCAGTGACCATTGGAATACAGATCCTGAACAACAGTGCGCATTGGAATAGAGATCCTGCACTGCAGTGACCTTTGGAATAGAGATCCTGAACAACAGTGTGCATTGAAATTGACATCCTGAACAGCAGTGTCTCATTGGAATAGCGATCCTGAACAGCTCTGTCTATTGGAATAGAGGACCTGAAAAGCAGTTTGCATTGGAATAGAGATCCTGAAACGCAATGTTAATTGGAATGGAGATCCTGAGCAGCAATGTGCTTTGCAATACAGCTCTTGAATCGCAGAATTCATTGGAAAAGTGATCCTGAACAGCAGTGTCCATTGACCTAGAGATACAGAACCACAGGGACCATTGGTAAAGAGATCCTGAACAGCAGTGTCCATTAGAATATAGCTCCAGAACAGCATTTGCCTTTGTAATAGAGATGCTGAACAGAAGTGTGTATTGGAATAGAGATCCTGAACAGCAATGTGCTTTGCAATAGAGATCCTGAACAGCTGTGTCCATTTCAATAGAGATTCTGAACAGCAGTTTGCATTGGAATGGAGATCCTGAACTGCAGTGACCATTGGAATAGTGATCCTGAACAACAGTGTGCATTGGAATGGAGATCCTGATCAGCAGTGTCTTATTGGAATAGAAATCCTGAACAGATCTGTCCATAGGAATAGAGATCCCGAACACCAGTGTGCTTTGCAATACAGCGGTTGAACTGCAGTGTTCATTGCAAAAGCGATCCTGAACAGCAGTGTCCATTGGAATAGAGATCCTGAACAACAGTGTATATTGGATTAGAGATCCTAATCAGCAGCGTCCATTGGAATACAGATCTGGAACAGCAGTGCGTTTTGGAGTAGAGATCCTGAACAGCAGTGTCCATTGGAATAGAGATCCTGAACAGCAATGTCCATTGGAGTAGTGATCCTGAACAGCAATGTCCATTAGAGTAGAGCTCCTCAGCAGCAGTGTCAATTGGAATAGAGATCCTGAACTGCAATGTCCATTGGAATACTGATCCTGAACAGCAGTGTGCATTGGAATAGACATCCTCAACAGCAGTGTCTATTGGAATAGAGATCCTGAACATCAGTGTCAATTGGAACAATGATCCTGAACTACAGTGTCCATTGCAATAGAGATCCTGAACAGCAGAGTGCATTGGAATAGAGACCCTGAGTAGCAGTGTCCATTGAAATAGAGATCCTGAACAACAGTGTCCATTGGAATCGAGATCCTGAACAGCCGTGTCAATTGGAGTAGTGTTCCTGAGTAGCAGTGTCCATTGGAATTGAGATCCTGAACAGCAATGTCCATTGGAATAGAGATGCTGAACGTTAGTGTCCAATGGAATAGAGATCCTGAACTGCAGTGACCATTGGAATACAGATCCTGAACAACAGTGTGCATTGAAATAGACATCCTGAACTGCAGTGATCTTTGGAATAGAGATCCTGAACAACAGTGTGCATTGGAATCGAGATCCTGATCAGCAGTGTCTTATTGGAATAGAGATCCTGAACAGTTCTGTCCATTGGAATACAGATCTCGAACAGCAGTGTGCTTTGCAATACAGCGGTTGAACTGCAGTGTTCATTGCAAAAGCGATCCTGAACAGCACTGTCCATTGGAATAGAGATCCTGAACAGCAGTGTGCATTGGAATAGAGACCCTGAGTAGCAGTGTCCATTGAAATAGAGATCCTGAACAACAGTGTCCATTGGAATCGAGATCCTGAACAGCCGTGTCAATTGGAGTAGTGTTCCTGAGTAGCAGTGTCCATTGGAATTGAGATCCTGAACAGCAATGTCCATTGGAATAGAGATGCTGAACGTTAGTGTCCAATGGAATAGAGATCCTGAACTGCAGTGACCATTGGAATACAGATCCTGAACAACAGTGCGCATTGGAATAGACATCCTGAACTGCAGTGACCTTTGGAATAGAGATCCTGAACAACAGTGTGCATTGAAATTGACATCCTGAACAGCAGTGTCTTATTGCAATAGTGATCCTGAACAGCTCTGTCCATTGGAATAGAGGATCTGAAAAGCAGTTTGCATTGGAATAGAGAGCCTGAACTGCAATGTCCATTGGAATACTGATCCTGAACAGCAGTGTCCATTGGAATAGACATCCTCAACAGCAGTGTCTATTGGAATAGAGATCCTGAACAGCAGTGTCCATTGCAATATCGTTCCTCAAAAACAGTGTGCATTGGAATAGAGATTCTGAACAGCAGTGTGCATTGGAATAGAGACCCTGAGTAGCAGTGTCCATTGAAATAGAGATCCTGAACAACAGTGTCCATTGGAATCGAGATCCTGAACATCCGTGTCAATTTGAGTCGTGTTCCTGAATAGCAGTGTCCATTGGAATTGACATCCTGAACAGCAATGCCCATTGGAATAGAGATGCTGAACGTCAGTGTCAAATGGAATAGAGATCCTGAACTGCAGTGACCATTGGAATACAGATCCTGAACAACAGTGCGCATTGGAATAGAGATCCTGCACTGCAGTGACCATTGGAATACAGATCCTGAACAACAGTGTGCATTGAAATTGACATCCTGAACAGCAGTGTCTCATTGGAATAGCGATCCTGAACAGCTCTGTCTATTGGAATAGAGGACCTGAAAAGCAGTTTGCATTGGAATAGAGATCCTGAAACGCAATGTTAATTGGAATGGAGATCCTGAGCAGCAATGTGCTTTGCAATACAGCTCTTGAATCGCAGAATTCATTGGAAAAGTGATCCTGAACAGCAGTGTCCATTGACCTAGGGATACAGAACCATAGGGACCATTGGTAAAGAGATCCTGAACAGCAGTGTCCATTAGAATATAGCTCCAGAACAGCATTTGCCTTTGTAATAGAGATGCTGAACAGAAGTGTGTATTGGAATAGAGATCCTGAACAGCAATGTGCTTTGCAATAGAGATCCTGAACAGCTGTGTCCATTTCAATAGAGATTCTGAACAGCAGTTTGCATTGGAATGGAGATCCTGAACTGCAGTGACCATTGGAATAGTGATCCTGAACAACAGTGTGCATTGGAATGGAGATCCTGATCAGCAGTGTCTTATTGGAATAGAGATTCTGAACAGATCTGTCCATTGGAATAGAGATCCCGAACACCAGTGTGCTTTGCAATACAGCGGTTGAACTGCAGTGTTCATTGCAAAAGCGATCCTGAACAGCACTGTCCATTGGAATAGAGTTCCCGAACATCAATGTATATTGGATTAGAGATCCTAATCAGCAGTGTCCATTGGAATACAGATCTGGAACAGCAGTGCGTTTTGGAGTAGAGATCCTGAACAGCAGTGTTCATTGGAATAGAGATCCTGAACAGCAATGTCCATTGGAATGGAGATCCTGAGCAGCAATGTGTATTGCAATACAGCTCTTGAATCGCAGAATTCATTGGAAAAGTGATCCTGAACAGCAGTGTCCATTGACCTAGGGATACAGAACCATAGGGACTATTGGTAAAGAGATCCTGAACAGCAGTGTCCATTGGAATAGAGATCCAGAACAGCAGTGTGCATTGGAATACAGAACCTGAACAGCAGTGTCTATCGGCATAGCCATCCTCAACAGCAGTGTCCACTGGAATAGAGATCCAGAACAGCAGTGTGCATTGGAATAGAGACCCTGAGTAGCAGTGTCCATTAAAATAGAGATCCTGAACAACAGTGTCCATTGGAATCGAGATCCTGAACAGCCGTCTCAATTGGAGTAGTGTTCCTGAATAGCAGTGTCCATTGGAATTGAGATCCTGAGCAGCAATGTCCATTGGAATAGAGATGCTGATCGTCAGTGTCCAATGGAATAGAGATCCTGAACTGCAGTGACCATTGGAATACAGATCCTGAACAACAGTGTGCATTGGAATAGAGATCCTGAACTGCAGTGACCTTTGGAATAGAGATCTTGAACAACAGTGTGCATTGAAATTGACATCCTGAACAGCAGTTTCTTATTGGAATAGCGATCCTGAACAGATCTGTCGATTGGAATAGAGGACCTGAAAAGCAGTTTGCATTGGATTAGAGATCCTGAACCGCAATGTCCATTGGAATGGAGATCCTGAGCAGCAATGTGTTTTACAATACAGCTCTTGAATCGCAGTATTCATTGGAAAAGTGATCCTGAACAGCAGTGTCCATTGGAATAGAGATACAGAACCACAGGGACCATTGGAAAAGAGATCCTGAACAGCAATGTCCATTGGAATAGAGATCCAGAACAGCAGTGTGCATTGGAATACAGAACCTGAACAGCAGTGTCTATCGGCATAGCCATCCTCAACAGCAGTGTCCATTGGAATAGAGGTCCAGAACAGCAGTGTGCATTGGAATAGAAACCCTGAGTAGCAGTGTCCATTGAAATAGAGATCCTGAACAACAGTGTCCATTGGAATCGAGATCCTGAACAGCCGTCTCAATTGGAGTAGTGTTCCTGAATAGCAGTGTCCATTGGAATTGAGATCCTGAGCAGCAATGTCCATTGGAATAGAGATGCTGATCGTCAGTGTCCAATGGATTAGAGATCCTGAACTGCAGTGACCATTGGAATACAGATCCTGAACAAAAGCGCGCATTGGAATAGTGATCCTGAACTGCTGTGACCTTTGGAATAGAGATCCTGAACAACAGTGTGCATTGGAATCGTGATCCTGATCAGCAGTGTCTTATTGGAATAGAGATCCTGAACAGATCTGTCCATTGGAATACAGATCTCGAACAGCAGTGTGCTTTGCAATACAGCGGTTGAACTGCAGTGTTCATTGCAAAAGCGATCCTGAACAGCACTGTCCATTGGAATAGAGTTCCTGAACATCAATGTATATTGGATTAGAGATCCTAATCAGCAGCATCCATTGGAATACAGATCTGGAACAGCAGTGTGTTTTGGAGTAGAGATCCTGAACAGCAGTGTCCATTGGAATAGAGTTCCTGAACATCAATGTATATTGGATTAGAGATCTTAATCAGCAGAATCCATTGGAATACAGATCTGGAGCAGCAGTGCGTTTTGGAGTAGAGATCCTAATCAGCAGCATCCATTGGAATACAGATCTGGAGCAGCAGTGCGTTTTGGAGTAGAGATCCTGAACAGCGGTGTCCATTGGAATTGAGATCCTGAACAGCAGTATACATTGGAATACTGATCCTAAACAGCAGTGTGCATTGGAATAGAGATCCTGAACAGCTCTGTCCATTCGAATAGAGATATTGAACAGCACTTTGCATTGGAATTGAGATCCTAATCAGCAATATCTATTGGAAAAGTGATCCTTAAAAGCAGTGTGCTTTAAAATACAGCTCTTGAATCCAAGTGTTCATTGGAAAAGCATTCCAAAGCAGCAGTGTCCATTGGAATAGAGATCCAGAACGGCAATGTCCACTGGAATAAAGATCCTGAACAAAAGAGTGTATTGGAATAGAGATCCAGAACAGCAGTGTGCATTGAAATACAGAACCTGAACAGCAGTGTCCTTTGGATTAGAGATCCTAATCAGCAGCGTTCCTTGGAATACAGATCTGGGTCAGCAGCGCGCTTTGGAATAGAGATCCTGATCTGCGGTGTCCATTGGAATAGAGAACTTGAACAGCAGGGTGCTTAGCAATACAGATCTTGAACTGCAGTGTTCATTGAAAAAGCGATCCTGAACAGCACTGTCTATTGGAATAGAGATCCAGAACAGCAGTGTGCATTGGAATAGAGAACCTGAACAGCAGTGTCTATCGGCATAGAGATCATCAACAGCAGTGTCCATTGGAATAGAGTTCCTGAACAGCCGTGTCAATTGGAGTAGTGATCCTGAATAGCAGTGTCCATTGGAATAGACATCCTCAACAGCAGTGTCAATTGGAATAGAGATCCTGAACAGCAGTGTCCATTGCAGCATCGTTCCTCAAAAACAGTGTGCATTGGAATAGAGATCCTGAACATCAGTGTCAATTGGAACAGTGATCCTGAACTGCAGTGTCCATTGCAATAGAGATCCTGAACAGCAGTGTGCATTAGAATAGAGACCCTGAGTAGCAGTGTCCATTGAAATAGAGATCCTGAACAACAGTGTCCATTGGAATCGAGATCCTGAACAGCCGTGTCAATTTGAGTAGTGTTCCTGAATAGCAGTGTCCATTGGAATAGAGAACCTGAACAGCAGTTTGCATTGGATTAGAGATCCTGAACCGCAATGTCCATTGGAATGGAGATCCTGAGCAGCAATGTATTTTGCAATACAGCTCTTGAATCGCAGAATTCATTGGAAAAGTGATCCTGAACAGCAGTGTCCATTGGACTAGAGATACAGAACCACAGGGACCATTGGAAAAGAGATCCTGAACAGCACTGTCCATTGGAATAGAGATCCAGAACAGCAGTGTGCATTGGAATACAGAACCTGAACAGCAGTGTCTATCGGCACAGCGATCCTCAACAGCAGTGTCCACTGGAATAGAGATCCAGAACAGCAGTGTGCATTGGAATAGAGACCCTGAGTAGCAGTGTCCATTGAAATAGAGATCCTGAACAACAGTGTCCATTGGAATCAAGATCCTGAACAGCCGTGTCAATTGGAGTAGTGATCCTGAATAGCAATGTCCATTGGAATAGAGATGCTGAATGTCAGTGTCCAATGGAATAGACATCCTGAACTGCAGTGACCTTTGGAATA
Organism: Mobula birostris; assembly: GCF_030028105.1. Classification (NCBI taxonomy): domain Eukaryota; kingdom Metazoa; phylum Chordata; class Chondrichthyes; order Myliobatiformes; family Myliobatidae; genus Mobula; species Mobula birostris. The sequence goes on from NC_092376.1 coordinate 96,532,296, forward strand.
CAGATCCTGAACAACAGTGCGCATTGGAATAGAGTTCCTGCACTGCAGTGACCTTTGGAATAGAGATCCTAAACAACAGTGTGCATTGAAATTGACATCCTGAACAGCAGTTTCTTATTGGAATAGCGATCCTGAACAGCTCTGTCGATTGGAATAGAGGACCTGAAAAGCAGTTTGCATTGGATTAGAGATACTGAACCGCAATGTCCATTGGAATGGAGATCCTGAGCAGCAATGTGTTTTGCAATACAGCTCTTGAATCGCAGAATTCATTGGAAAAGTGATCCTGAACAGCAGTGTCTATTGGACCAGAGATACAGAACCACAGGGACCATTGGAAAAGAGATTCTGAACAGCACTGTCCATTGGAATAGAGATCCAGAACAGCAGTGTGCATTGGAATACAGAACCTGAACAGCAGTGTCTATCGGCATAGCCATCCTCAACAGCCGTGTCCACTGGAATAGAGATCCAGAACAGCAGTGTGCATTGGAATAGAGACCCTGAGTAGCAGTGTCCATTAAAATAGAGATCCTGAACAACAGTGTCCATTGGAATCGAGATCCTGAACAGCCGTGTCAATTGGAGTAGTGTTCCTGAATAGCAGTGTCCATTGGAATTGAGATCCTGAGCAGCAATGTCCATTGGAATAGAGATGCTGATCGTCAGTGTCCAATGGAATAGAGATCCTGAACTGCAGTGACCATTGGAATACAGATCCTGAACAACAGTGCGCATTGGAATAGAGTTCCTGAACTGCTGTGACCTTTGGAATAGAGATCCTGAACAACAGTGTGCATTGGAATCGTGATCCTGATCAGCAGTGTCTTATTGGAATAGAGATCCTGAACAGATCTGTCCATTGGAATACAGATCTCGAACAGCAGTGTGCTTTGCAATACAGCGGTTGAACTGCAGTGTTCATTGCAAAAGCGATCCTGAACAGCACTGTCCATTGGAATAGAGTTCCTGAACATCAATGTATATTGGATTAGAGATCCTAATCAGCAGCATCCATTGGAATACAGATCTGGAACAGCAGTGTGTTTTGGAGTAGAGATCCTGAACAGCAGTGTCCATTGGAATAGAGTTCCTGAACATCAATGTATATTGGATTAGAGATCTTAATCAGCAGAATCCATTGGAATACAGATCTGGAGCAGCAGTGCGTTTTGGAGTAGAGATCCTAATCAGCAGCATCCATTGGAATACAGATCTGGAGCAGCAGTGCGTTTTGGAGTAGAGATCCTGAACAGCGGTGTCCATTGGAATTGAGATCCTGAACAGCAGTATACATTGGAATACTGATCCTAAACAGCAGTGTGCATTGGAATAGAGATCCTGAACAGCTCTGTCCATTCGAATAGAGATATTGAACAGCACTTTGCATTGGAATTGAGATCCTAATCAGCAATATCTATTGGAAAAGTGATCCTTAAAAGCAGTGTGCTTTAAAATACAGCTCTTGAATCCAAGTGTTCATTGGAAAAGCATTCCAAAGCAGCAGTGTCCATTGGAATAGAGATCCAGAACGGCAATGTCCACTGGAATAAAGATCCTGAACAGAAGAGTGTATTGGAATAGAGATCCAGAACAGCAGTGTGCATTGAAATACAGAACCTGAACAGCAGTGTCCTTTGGATTAGAGATCCTAATCAGCAGCGTTCCTTGGAATACAGATCTGGGTCAGCAGCGCGCTTTGGAATAGAGATCCTGATCTGCGGTGTCCATTGGAATAGAGAACTTGAACAGCAGGGTGCTTAGCAATACAGATCTTGAACTGCAGTGTTCATTGAAAAAGCGATCCTGAACAGCACTGTCTATTGGAATAGAGATCCAGAACAGCAGTGTGCATTGGAATAGAGAACCTGAACAGCAGTGTCTATCGGCATAGAGATCATCAACAGCAGTGTCCATTGGAATAGAGTTCCTGAACAGCCGTGTCAATTGGAGTAGTGATCCTGAATAGCAGTGTCCATTGGAATAGACATCCTCAACAGCAGTGTCAATTGGAATAGAGATCCTGAACAGCAGTGTCCATTGCAGCATCGTTCCTCAAAAACAGTGTGCATTGGAATAGAGATCCTGAACATCAGTGTCAATTGGAACAGTGATCCTGAACTGCAGTGTCCATTGCAATAGAGATCCTGAACAGCAGTGTGCATTAGAATAGAGACCCTGAGTAGCAGTGTCCATTGAAATAGAGATCCTGAACAACAGTGTCCATTGGAATCGAGATCCTGAACAGCCGTGTCAATTTGAGTAGTGTTCCTGAATAGCAGTGTCCATTGGAATAGAGAACCTGAACAGCAGTTTGCATTGGATTAGAGATCCTGAACCGCAATGTCCATTGGAATGGAGATCCTGAGCAGCAATGTGTTTTGCAATACAGCTCTTGAATCGCAGAATTCATTGGAAAAGTGATCCTGAACAGCAGTGTCCATTGGACTAGAGATACAGAACCACAGGGACCATTGGAAAAGAGATCCTGAACAGCACTGTCCATTGGAATAGAGATCCAGAACAGCAGTGTGCATTGGAATACAGAACCTGAACAGCAGTGTCTATCGGCACAGCGATCCTCAACAGCAGTGTCCACTGGAATAGAGATCCAGAACAGCAGTGTGCATTGGAATAGAGACCCTGAGTAGCAGTGTCCATTGAAATAGAGATCCTGAACAACAGTGTCCATTGGAATCAAGATCCTGAACAGCCGTGTCAATTGGAGTAGTGATCCTGAATAGCAATGTCCATTGGAATAGAGATGCTGAATGTCAGTGTCCAATGGAATAGACATCCTGAACTGCAGTGACCTTTGGAATACAGATCCTGAACAACAGTGCGCATTGGAATAGAGTTCCTGCACTGCAGTGACCTTTGGAATAGAGATCCTAAACAACAGTGTGCATTGAAATTGACATCCTGAACAGCAGTTTCTTATTGGAATAGCGATCCTGAACAGCTCTGTCGATTGGAATAGAGGACCTGAAAAGCAGTTTGCATTGGATTAGAGATACTGAACCGCAATGTCCATTGGAATGGAGATCCTGAGCAGCAATGTGTTTTGCAATACAGCTCTTGAATCGCAGAATTCATTGGAAAAGTGATCCTGAACAGCAGTGTCTATTGGACCAGAGATACAGAACCACAGGGACCATTGGAAAAGAGATTCTGAACAGCACTGTCCATTGGAATAGAGATCCAGAACAGCAGTGTGCATTGGAATAGAGACCCTGAGTAGCAGTGTCCATTAAAATAGAGATTCTGAACAACAGTGTCCATTGGAATCGAGATGCTGAACAGCCGTGTCAATTGGAGTAGTGTTCCTGAATAGCAGTGTCCATTGGAATTGAGATCCTGAGCAGCAATGTCCATTGGAATAGAGATGCTGATCGTCAGTGTCCAATGGAATAGAGATCCTGAACTGCAGTGACCATTGGAATACAGATCCTGAACAACAGTGCGCATTGGAATAGAGATCCTGCACTGCAGTGACCTTTGGAATAGAGATCCTGAACAACAGTGTGCATGGAAATTGACATCCTGAACAGCAGTTTCTTATTGGAATAGCGATCCTGAACAGTTCTGTCGATTGGAATAGAGGACCTGAAAAGCAGTTTGCATTGGATTAGAGATCCTGAACCGCAATGTCCATTGGAATGGAGATCCTGAGCAGCAATGTGTTTTGCAATACAGCTCTTGAATCGCAGAATTCATTGGAAAAGTGATCCTGGACAGCAGTGTCCATTGGAATAGAGATACAGAACCACAGGGACCATTGGAAAAGAGATCCTGAACTGCAGTGTCCATTGCAATAGAGATCCTGAACAGCAGTGTGCATTAGAATAGAGACCCTGAGTAGCAGTGTCCATTGAAATAGAGATCCTGAACAACAATGTCCATTGGAATCGAGATCCTGAACAGCCGTGTCAATTTGAGTAGTGTTCCTGAATAGCAGTGTCCATTGGAATTGAGATCCTGAGCAGCAATGTCCATTGGAATAGAGATGCTGATCGTCAGTGTCCAATGGAATAGAGATCCTGAACTGCAGTGACCATTGGAATACAGATCCTGAACAACAGTGTGCATTGGAATAGACATCCTGAACTGCAGTGACCTTTGGAATAGAGATCCTGAACAACAGTGTGCATTGGAATCGAGATCCTGATAATCAGTGTCTTAATGGAAAAGAGATCCTGAACAGATCTGTCCATTGGAATACAGATCTCGAACAGCAGTGTGCTTTGCAATACAGCGGTTGAACTGCAGTGTTCATTGCAAAAACGATCCTGAACAGCACTGTCCATTGGAATAGAGTTCCTGAACAACAATGTATATTGGATTACAGATCCTAATCAGCAGAATCCATTGGAATACAGATCTGGAGCAGCAGTGTGTTTTGGAGTAGAGATCCTAATCAGCAGCATCCATTGGAATACAGATCTGGAGCAGCAGTGCGTTTTGGAGTAGAGATCCTGAACAGCGGTGTCCATTGGAATTGAGATCCTGAACAGCAGTATACATTGGAATACTGATCCTAAACAGCAGTGTGCATTGGAATAGAGATCCTGAACAGTTCTGTCCATTCGAATAGAGATATTGAACAGCAGTGTCCTTTGGATTAGAGATCCTAAACAGCAGCGTTCCTTGGAATACAGATCTGGATCAGCAGCGCGCTTTGGAATAGAGATCCTGAACAGCGGTGTCCATTGGAATAGAGAACTTGAACAGCAGTGTGCTTTGCAATACAGCTCTTGTACTGCAGTGTTCATTGAAAAAGCGATCCTGAACAGCACTGTCTATTGGAATAGAGATCCAGAACAGCAGTGTGCATTGGAATAGAGAACCTGAACAGCAGTGTCTATCGGCATAGAGATCATCAATAGTAGTGTCCATTGGAATAGAGATCCAGAACAGCAGTGTATATTGCAATAGAGACCCTGAGTAGCGGTGTCCATTGTAATAGAGATCCTGAACAACAGTGTCCATTGGAATCAAGATCCTGAACAGCCGTGTCAATTGTAGTAGTGATCTTGAATAGCAGTGTCCATTGGAATTGAGATCCTGAATAGCAATGTCCATTGAAATAGAGATGCTGAACGTCTGTGTCCAATTGAATAGAGATCCTGAACTGCAGTAACCATTGGAATACAGATCCTGAACAACAGTGCGCATTGGAATAGAGATCCTGCACTGCAGTGATCTTTGGAATAGAGATCCTGAACAACAGTGTGCATTGAAATTGACATCCTGAACAGCAGTTTCTTATTGGAATAGCGATCCTGAACAGCTCTGTCGATTGGAATAGAGGACCTGAAAAGCAGTTTGCATTGGATTAGAGATCCTGAACAGCAATGTCCATTGGAATGGAGATCCTGAGCAGCAATGTGTTTTGCAATACAGCTCTTGAATCGCAGAATTCATTGGAAAAGTGATCCTGAACAGCAGTGTCTATTGGACCAGAGATACTAAACCACAGGGACCATTGGAAAAGAGATTCTGAACAGCACTGTCCATTGGAATAGAGATCCAGAACAGCAGTGTGCATTGGAATACAGAACCTGAACAGCAGTGTCTATCGGCATAGCCATCCTCAACAGCCGTGTCCACTGGAATAGAGATCCAGAACAGCAGTGTGCATTGGAATAGAGACCCTGAGTAGCAGTGTCCATTAAAATAGAGATCCTGAACAACAGTGTCCATTGGAATCGAGATCCTGAACAGCCGTGTCAATTGGAGTAGTGTTCCTGAATAGCAGTGTCCATTGGAATTGAGATCCTGAGCAGCAATGTCCATTGGAATAGAGATGCTAATCGTCAGTGTCCAATGGAATAGAGATCCTGAACTGCAGTGACCATTGGAATACAGATCCTGAACAACAGTGCGCATTGGAATAGAGTTCCTGCACTGCAGTGACCTTTGGAATAGAGATCCTAAACAACAGTGTGCATTGAAATTGACATCCTGAACAGCAGTTTCTTATTGGAATAGCGATCCTGAACAGCTCTGTCGATTGGAATAGAGGACCTGAAAAGCAGTTTGCATTGGATTAGAGATACTGAACCGCAATGTCCATTGGAATGGAGATCCTGAGCAGCAATGTGTTTTGCAATACAGCTCTTGAATCGCAGAATTCATTGGAAAAGTGATCCTGAACAGCAGTGTCTATTGGACCAGAGATACAGAACCACAGGGACCATTGGAAAAGAGATTCTGAACAGCACTGTCCATTGGAATAGAGATCCAGAACAGCAGTGTGCATTGGAATACAGAACCTGAACAGCAGTGTCTATCGGCATAGCCATCCTCAACAGCCGTGTCCACTGGAATAGAGATCCAGAACAGCAGTGTGCATTGGAATAGAGACCCTGAGTAGCAGTGTCCATTAAAATAGAGATCCTGAACAACAGTGTCCATTGGAATCGAGATCCTGAACAGCCGTGTCAATTGGAGTAGTGTTCCTGAATAGCAGTGTCCATTGGAATTGAGATCCTGAGCAGCAATGTCCATTGGAATAGAGATGCTGATCGTCAGTGTCCAATGGAATAGAGATCCTGAACTGCAGTGACCATTGGAATACAGATCCTGAACAACAGTGCGCATTGGAATAGAGATCCTGCACTGCAGTGACCTTTGGAATAGAGATCCTGAACAACAGTGTGCATTGAAATTGACATCCTGAACAGCAGTTTCTTATTGGAATAGCGATCCTGAACAGCTCTGTCGATTGGAATAGAGGACCTGAAAAGCAGTTTGCATTGGATTAGAGATCCTGAACCGCAATGTCCATTGGAATGGAGATCCTGAGCAGCAATGTGTTTTGCAATACAGCTCTTGAATCGCAGAATTCATTGGAAAAGTGATCCTGAACAGCAGTGTCCATTGGAATAGAGATAGAGAACCACAGGGACCATTGGAAAAGAGATCCTGAACTGCAGTGTCCATTGCAATAGAGATCCTGAACAGCAGTGTCCATTGCAGTATCGTTCCTCAAAAACAGGGTGCATTGGAATAGAGATCCTGAACATCAGTGTCAATTGGAACAGTGATCCTGAACTGCAGTGTCCATTGCAATAGAGATCCTGAACAGCAGTGTGCGTTAGAATAGAGACCCTGAGTAGCAGTGTCCATTAAAATAGAGATCCTGAACAACAGTGTCCATTGGAATCGAGATCCTGAACAGCCATGTCAATTGGAGTAGTGTTCCTGAATAGCAGTGTCCATTGGAATTGAGATACTGAGCAGCAATGCCCATTGGAATAGAGATGCTGATCGTCAGTGTCCAATGGAATAGAGATCCTGAACTGCAGTGACCATTGGAATACAGATCCTGAACAACAGTGCGCATTGGAATAGAGATCCTGCACTGCAGTGACCTTTGGAATAGAGATCCTGAACAACAGTGTGCATTGAAATTGACATCCTGAACAGCAGTTTCTTAATGGAATAGAGATCCTGAACAGCAGTGTTCATTGGAATAGAGATCCTGAACAGCGGTGTCTATTGGAATAGAGAACTTGAACAGTAGTGGGCTTTGCAATACAGTTCTTGAACTGCAGTGTTCATTGCAAAAGCGATCCTGAACAGCACTGTCCATTGGATTAGAGATCTGGAACAGCAATGTGCTTTATAATAGAGATCGTGAACAGCAGTGTCCATTGGAATTGCGATCCTGAACATCAAGGAAAATTGAATAGAGATCATGAACAGCAGTGTACATTGGAATACAGATCCTGAACAGCAGTGTCCATTGCAATTGAGATCATGAACAGCAATGTCCATTGGAGTAGTGATCCTGAACAGCAATGTCCATTAGAGTAGAGCTCCTCAGCAGCAGTGTCAATTGGAACAGTGATCCTGAACTGCAGTGTGCATTGCAATGGAGATCCTGAACAGCAGTGTGCATTAGAATAGAGACCCTGAGTAGCAGTGTCCATTGAAATAGAGATCCTGAACAACAGTGTCCATTGGAATCGAGATCCTGAACAGCCGTGTCAATTTGAGTAGTGTTCCTGAATAGCAGTGTCCATTGGAATTGAGATCCTGAACAGCAATGTCCATTGGAATAGAGATGCTGAACGTCAGTGTCCAATGGAATAGAGATCCTGAACTGCAGTGACCATTGGAATACAGATCCTGAGCAACAGTGTGCATTGGAATCGAGATCCTGATCAGCAGTGTCTTATTGGAATAGAGATCCTGAACAGATCTGTCCATTGGAATACAGATCTCGAACAGCAGTGTGCTTTGCAATACAGCGGTTGAACTGCAGTGTTCATTGCAAAAGCGATCCTGAACAGCACTGTCCATTGGAATAGAGTTCCTGAACATCAATGTATATTGGATTAGAGATCAAAATCAGCAGCATCCATTGGAATACAGATCTGGAACAGCAGTGCGTTTTGGAGTAGAGATCCTGAACTGCAGTGTCCATTGGAATTGAGATCCAGAACAACAGTGTACATTGGATTAGAGATCCTAATCAGCAGCGTTCATTGGAATACAATTCCGCGACAGCAGTGCGCTTTGGAATACAGATCCTGAACAGCAGTGTCCATTGGAATTGAGATCCTGAACAGCAGTGTACATTGGAATAGAGATCCTGATCAGCAGTGTCCGATGGAATTGAGATCCTGAACAGCAGTATACATTGGAATACTGATCCTAAACAGCAGTGTGCATTGGAATAGAGATCCTGAACAGCTCTGTCCATTCGAATAGAGGTATTGAACAGCAGTTTGCATTGGAATTGAGATCCTAATCAGCAATATCTATTGGAATAGTAATCCTTAAAAGCAGTGTGCTTTGCAATACAGCTCTTGAATCCAAGTGTTTATTGGAAAAGCGATCTAGAGCAGCTGTGTCCATTGGAATAGAGATCCAGAACAGCAATGTCCACTGGAATAAAGATCCTGAACAAAAGAGTGTATTGGAATAGAGATCCTGAACAGCGGTGTTCATTGGAATAGAGATCCTGAACAGCGGTGTCTATTGGAATTGAGATCCGGAACAGCAATGTGCTTTGTAATAGAGATCGTGAACAGCAGTGTCCATTAGAATACAGATCCTGAACAGCAGTGTCCATTGGAATAGAGATCCTGAACAGCAATGTCCATTGGAATACTGATCCTGAACAGCAGTGTTCATTGGAATAGACATCCTCAACAGCAGTGTCTATTGGAATAGAGATCCTGAACAGCAATGTCCATTGCAATATCGTTCCTCAACAACAGTGTGCATTGGAATACAGATCCTGAACATCAGTGTCAATTGGAATAGAGATGCTGAACGTCAGTGTCCAATGGAATAGAGATCCTGAACTGCAGTGACCATTGGAATACAGATCTTGAACAACAGTGCGCATTGGAATAGACATCCTGAACTGCAGTGACCTTTGGAATAGAGATCCTGAACAGCAGTGTCCATTGGAATAGAGATCATGAACAGCAATGTCCATTGGAGTAGTGATCCTGAACAGCAATGTCCATTAGAGTAGAGCTCCTCAGCAGCAGTTTCAATTCGAATAGAGATCCTGAACAGCAATGTCCATTGGAGTAGTGATCCTGAACAGCAGTGTCCATTGGAATAGACATCCTCAACAGCAGTGTCAATTGGAATAGAAATCCAGAACAGCAGTGTCCATTGCAGTATCGTTTATCAAAAACAGTGTGCATTGGAATAGAGATTCTGAACAGCAGCGTGTATTGGAATAGAGATCCTGAACATCAGTGTAAATTGGAACAGTGATCCTGAACTGCAGTGTCCATTGCAATAGAGATCCTGAACAGCAGTTTGCATTGGAATAGAGATCCTGAACTGCAGTGACCTTTGGAATAGAGATCCTGAACAACAGTGTGCATTGAAATTGACATCCTGAACAGCAGTGTCTTATTGGAATAGCGATCCTGAACAGCTCTTTCTATTGGAATAGAGGACCTGAAAAGCAGTTTGCATTGGAATAGAGATCCTGAACCGCAATGTCAATTGGAATGGAGATCCTGAGCAGCAATGTGCTTTGCAATACAGCTCTTGAATCGCAGAATTCATTGGAAAATTGATCCTGAACAGCAGTGTCCATTGACATAGAGATACAGAACCACAGGGACCATTGGAAAAGAGATCCTGAACAGCAGTGTCCATTGGAATATAGCTACAGAACAGCATTTGCCTTTGGAATAGAGATGCTAAACAGAAGTGTGTATTGGAATAGAGATCCTGAACAGCAATGTGCTTTGGAATAGAGATCCTGAACAGCTGTGTCCATTTCAATAGAGATCCTGAACAGCAGTTTGCATTGGAATGGAGATCCTGAACTGCAGTGACCATTGGATTAGAGATCCTGAACAGCTCTGTCCATTCGAATAGAGATATTGAACAGCAGTTTGCATTGGAATTCAGATCCTAATCAGCAATATCTATTGGAAAAGTGATCCTTAAAACCAGTGTGCTTTGCAATACAGCTCTTGAATCCAAGTGTTCATTGGAAAAGCGATCCAGAGCAGCAGTGTCCATTGGAATAGAGATCCAGAATGGCAATGTCCACTGGAATAAAGATCCTGAACAAAAGAGTGTATTGGAATAGAGATCCTGAACAGCAGTGTGCATTGGAATACAGAACCTGAACAGCAGTGTCCTTTGGATTAGAGATCCTAATCAGCAGCATCCTTTGGAATACAGATCTGGACCAGCAGCGCGCTTTGGAATAGAGATCCTGAACAGCGGTGTTCATTGGAATAGAGATCCTGAACAGCGGTGTCCATTGGAATAGAGATCCTGAACTGCAGTGACCATTGGAATACAGATCCTGAACAACTGTGCGCATTGGAATAGAGATCCTGCACTGCAGTGACCTTTGGAATAGAGATCCTGAACAAGAGTGTGCATTGAAATTGACATCCTGAACAGCAGTTTCTTATTGGAATAGCGATCCTGAACAGCTCTGTCAATCGGAACAGAGGACCTGAAAAGTAGTTTGCATAGGATTAGAGATCCTGAACCGCAATGTCCATTGGAATGGAGATCCTGAGCAGCAATGTGTTTTGCAATACAGCTCTTGAATCGCAGAATTCATTGGAAAAGTGATCCTGAAGAGCAGTGTCCATTGGAATAGAGATACAGAACCACAGGGACCATTGGAAAAGTGATCCTGAACAGCACTGTCCATTGGAATAGAGATCCAGAACAGCAGTGTGCATTGGAATACTGAACCTGAACAGCAGTGTCTATCGGCATAGCGATCCTCAACAGCAGTGTCCACTGGAATAGAGATCCAGAACAGCAGTGTGAATTGGAATAGAGACCCTGAGTAGCAGTGTCCATTGAAATAGAGATCCTGAACTACAGTGTCCATTGGAATCGAGATCCTGAACAGCCGTGTCAGTTGGAGTAGTGTTCCTGAATAGCAGTGTCCATTGGAATTGAGATCCTGAACAGCAATGTACATTGGAATAGAGATGCTGAACGTCAGTGTCCAATGGAATAGAGATCCTGAACTGCAGTGACCATTGGAATACAGATCCTGAACAACAGTGCTCATTGGAATAGAGATCCTGAACTGTAGTGACCTTTGGAATAGAGATCCTGAACAACAGTGTGCATTGAAATTGACATCCTGAACAGCAGTGTCTTATTGGAATAGCGATCCTGAACAGCTCTGTCCATTAGAATAGAGGACCTGAAAAGCAGTTTGCATCGGAATAGAGATCCTGAGCCGCAATGTCCATTGGAATGGAGATCCTGAGCAGCAATGTGTTTTGCAATACAGCTCTTGAATCGCAGAATTCATTGGAAAAGTGATCCTGAACAGCACTGTCCATTGGAATAGAAATCCAGAACAGCAGTGTGCATTGGAATACAGAACCTGAACAGCAGTGTCTATCGGCATAGACATCCTCAACAGCAGTGTCCATTGGAATAGAGGTCCAGAACAGCAGTGTGCATTGGAATGGAGACCCTGAGTAGCAGTGTCCATTGAAATAGAGATTCTGAACAACAGTGTCCATTGGAATTGAGATCCTGAGCAGCAACGTCCATTGGAATAGAGATGCTGATCGTCAGTGTCCAATGGTATAGAGCTCCTGAACTGCAGTGACCATTGGAATTGAGATCCTGAACAGCACTATACATTGGAACACTGATCCTAAACAGCAGTGTCCATTGGAATAGAGATCCTGAACCGCAGTTTGCATTGGAATAGAGATCCTGAACAGCACTGTCCATTGGAATAGAGATCCAGAACAGCAGTGTGCATTGGAATACAGAACCTCAACAGCAGTGTCTATTGGCACAGAGATCCTCAACAGCAGTGACCATTGGAATAGAGATCCAGAACAGCAGTGTGCATTGGAATTGAGATCCTGAACAGCAGTACGCATTGGAATACTGATCCTAAACAGCAGTGTCCATTGGAATAGAGATCCTGAGCAACAGTGTGCATTGGAAATGAGATCCTGAACAGCAGTGTACATTGGAATAGAGAATCTTGAAAAGCAGTGTGCATTGGAAATGAGATCCTGAACGGCAGTTTACATTGGAATAGAGATTCAAACAGCAATGTCCATTGGAATTGAGATCCTGAACAGCAGTATACATTGGAATACTGATCCAAAACTGCACTGTCCATTGGAATAGTGATCCTGAACAACAGTGTGCATTGGAAATGAGATCCTGAACAGCAGTTTACATTGGAATAGAGATCCTGAACAGCAGTATGCATTGGAAATGAGATCCTGAACAACAGTTTACATTGGAATAGAGATCCTGAACAGCAGTGTGCATTGGAAATGAGATCCTGAACAGCAGTTTACATTGGAATTGAGATCTTGAACAGCAATGACCATTGGAATTGAGATCCTGAACAGCAGTATACATTGGAATACTGATCCTAAACAGCAGTGTCCATTGGAATAGTGATCCTGAACAAAAGTGTGCATTGGAAATGAGATCCTGAAAAGCAGTTTACATTGGAATAGAGATCCTGAACAGCAGTGTCCATTGGATTAGAGATCCTGAACAGCAGTTTGCATTGGAATAGAGATCCTGAACAGCGGTATCCATTGGAATAGAGAACTTGAACAGAAGTGTGCTTTGCAATACAGCTCTTGAACTGCAGTGTTCATTGCAAAAGAGATCCTGAACAGCACTGTCAATTGGGATAGAGATCCAGAACAGCAGTGTCCATTGGAATTGAGATCCTGAACAGCAGTTTCTATTGGAATTGAGATCCTAAACAGCAATTTCTATTGGAATAGTGATCATTAAAGGCAGTGTCCATTGGAATAGAACATCAGTGTTGTTTCCAATACAGAACCAGAACAGTAGTGTCCATTGGAAAAGATATCCTGAACAGCAGTGTGCATTGGTATCGAGATCCTGATCAGCAGTGTCTTATTGGAATAGAGATCCTGAACAGATCTGTCCATTGGAATACAGATCTCGAACAGCAGTGTGCTTTGCAATACAGCGGTTGAACTGCAGTGTTCATTGCAAAAGCGATCCTGAACAGCACTGTCCATTGGAATAGAGTTCCTGAACATCAATGTATATTGGATTAGAGATCCTAATCAGCAGCATCCATTGGAATACAGATCTGGAACAGCAGTGCGTTTTGGAGTAGAGATCCTGAACAGCAGTGTCCATTGGAATTGAGATCCAGAACAACAGTGTACATTGGATTAGAGATCCTAATCTGCAGTGTTCATTGGAATACAATTCCGCAACAGCAGTGCGCTTTGAAATACAGATCCTGAACAGCAGTGTCCATTGGAATTGAGATCCTGAACAGAAGTGTACATTGGAATAGAGATCCAGATCAGCAGTGTCCAATGGAATTGAGATCCTGAGCAGCAGTATACATTGGAATACTGATCCTAAACAGCAGTGTGCATTGGAATAGAGATCCTGAACAGCTCTGTCCATTTGAATTGAGGTATTGAACAGCAGTTTGCATTGGAATTGAGATCCTAATCAGCAATATCTATTGGAATAGTAATCCTTAAAAGCAGTGTGCTTTGCAATACAGCTCTTGAATCCAAGTGTTTATTGGAAAAGCAATCCAGAGCAGCTGTGTCCATTGGAATAGAGATCCAGAACGGCAATGTCCACTGGAATAAAGATCCTGAACAAAAGAGTGTATTGGGATAGAGATCCTGAACAGCAGTGTGCATTGGAATACAGAACCTGAACAGCAGTGTCCTTTGGATTAGAGATCCTAATCAGCAGCATCCTTTGGAATACAGATCTGGACCAGCAGCGCGCTTTGGAATAGAGATTCTGAACAGCGGTGTCCATTGGAATAGAGAACTTGAACAGCAGTGTGCTTTGCAATACAGCTCCTGAACTGCAGTGTTCATTGCAAAAGCGATCCTGAACAGCACTGTCCATTGCATTAGAGATCCAGAACAGCAATGTGCTTTGTAATAGAGATCGTGAACAGCAGTGTCCATTGGAATTGAGATCCTGAACAGCAGTGTACATTGGAATACAGATCCTGAACAGCAGTGTCCATTGGAATAGAGATCCTGAACAGCAATGTCCATTGGAGTAGTGATCCTGAACAGCAATGTCCATTAGAGTAGAGCTCCTCAGCAGCAGTTTCAATTGGAATAGAGATCCTGAACTGCAATGTCCATTGGAATAGTGATCCTGAACAGCAGTGTCCATTGGAATAGACATCCTCAACAGCAGTGTCTATTGGAATAGAGATCCTGAACAGCAGTGTCTATTGCAAAATTGTTACTCAAAAACAGTGTGCATTGGAATAGAGATTCTGAACAGCAGCGTGCATTGGAATAGAGATCCTGAACATCAGTTTAAATTGGAACAGTGATCCTGAACTGCAGTGCCCATTGCAATAGAGATCCTGAACAGCATTGTGCATTGGAATAGAGACCCTGAGTAGCAGTGTCCATTGAAATAGAGATCCTGAACAACAGTGTACATTGGAATCGAGATCCTGAACACCCGTGTCAATTTGAGTAGTGTTCCTGAGTAGCAGTGTCCATTGGAATTGAGATCCTGAACAGCAATGCCCATTGGAATAGAGATGCTGAATGTCAGTGTCTAATGGAATAGAGATCCTGAACTGCAGTGACCATTGGAATACAGATCCTGAACAACAGTACGCATTGGAATAGAGATCCTGAACAACAGTGTGCATTGAAATTGACATCCTGAACAGCAGTGTCTTATTGGAATAGCGATCCTGAACAGCTCTGTCTATTGGAATAGAGGGCCTGAAAAGCAGTTTGCATTGGAATAAAGATCCTGAACCGCAATGTCCATTGGAATGGAGATCCTGAGCAGCAATGTGCTTTGGAATAGAGATCCTGAACAGCTGTGTCTATTTCAATAGAGATCCTGAACAGCAGTTTGGATTGAAATAGAGATCCTGAACTGCAGTGACCATGGGAATAGTGATCCTGAACAACAGTGTGCATTGGAATGGAGATCCTGATCAGGTGTGTCTTATTGGAATAGAGATCCTGAACAGATCTGTCCATTGGAATAGAGATCCCGAACAACGGTGTGCTTTGCAATACAGCGGTTGAACTGCGGTGTTCATTGCAAAAGCGATCCTGAACAGCAGTGTCCATTGGAATAGAGATCCTGAACAGCAATGTCCATTGGAATAGAGATCCTGAACAACAGTGTATATTGGATTAGAGATCCTAATCAGCAGTGTCCATTGGAATACAGATCTGGAACAGCAGTGCGTTTTGGAGTAGAGATCCTGAACAGCAGTGTCCATTGGAATAGAGATCCTGAACAGCAATGTCCATTGGAGTAGTGATCCTGAACAGCAATGTCCATTAGAGTAGAGCTCCTCAGCAGCAGTGTCAATTGGAATAGAGATCCTGAACAGCAATGTCCATTGCAATATCGTTCCTCAACAACAGTGTGCATTGGAATAGAGATCCAGAACATCAGTGTCAAATGAAACAGTGATCCTGAACTGCAGTGTCCATTGCAATAGAGATCCTGAACAGCAGTGTGCATTAGAATAGAGACCCTGAGTAGCAGTGTCCATTGAAATAGAGATCCTGAACAACAGTGTCCATTGGAATCGAGATCCTGAACAGCCGTGTCAATTGGAGTAGTGTTCCTGAATAGCAGTGTCCATTGGAATTGAGATCCTGAACAGCAATGTCCATTGGAATAGAGATGCTGAACGTCAGTGTCCAATGGAATAGAGATCCTGAACTGCAGTGACCATTGGAATACAGATCCTGAACAACGGTGCGCATTGGAATAGAGATCCTGCACTGCAGTGACCTTTGGAATAGAGATCCTGAACAACAGTGTGCATTGGAATCGAGATCCTGATCAGCAGTATCTTATTGGAATAGAGATCCTGAACAGATCTGTCCATTGGAATACAGATCTCGAACAGCAGTGTGCTTTGCAATACAGCGGTTGAACTGCAGTGTTCATTGCAAAAGCGATCCTGAACAGCACTGTCCATTGGAATAGAGTTCCCGAACATCAATGCATATTGGATTAGAGATCCTAATCAGCAGCATCCATTGGAATACAGATCTGGAACAGCAGTGCGTTTTGGAGTAGAGATCCTGAACAGCAGTGTCCATTGGAATTGAGATCCAGAACAACACTGTACATTGGATTAGAGATCCTAATCAGCAGCGTTCATTGGAATACAATTCCGCAACAGCAGTGCGCTTTGGAATACAGATCCTGAACAGCAGTGTCCATTGGAATTGAGATCCTGAACAGTAGTGTATATTGGAATAGACATCCTCAAGAGCAGTGTCTATTGGAATAGAGATCCTGAACAGCAATGTCCATTGCAATATCGTTCCTCAACAACAGTGTGCATTGGAATACCGATCCTGAACATCAGTGTCAATTGGAACAGTGATCCTGAACTGAAGTGTCCATTGCAATAGAGATCCTGAACAGCACTGTGCATTAGAATAGAGACCCTGAGTAGCAGTGTCCATTGAAATAGAGATCCTGAACAACAGTGTCCATTGGAATCGAGATCCTGAACAGCCGTGTCAATTGGAGTAGTGTTCCTGAATAGCAGTGTCCATTGGAATTGAGATCCTGAACAGCAATGTCCATTGGAATAGAGATGCTGAACGTCAGTGTCCAATGGAATAGAGATCGTGAACTGCAGTGACCATTGGAATACAGATCCTGAACAACAGTGCGCATTGGAATAGACACCCTGAACTGCAGTGACCTTTGGAATAGAGATCATGAACAGCAATGTCCATAGGAGTAGTGATCCTGAACAGCAATGTCCATTAGAGTAGAGCTCCTCAGCAGCAGTTTCAATTGGAATAGAGATCCTGAACTGCAATGTCCATTGGTATAGTGATCCTGAACAGCAGTGTCCATTGGAATAGACATCCTCAACAGCAGTGTCAATTGGAATAGAAATCCTGAACAGCAGTGTCCATTGCAGTATCGTTCCTCAAAAACAGTATGCATTGGAATAGAGATTCTGAACTGCAGTGTCCATTGCAATAGAGATCCTGAACAGCAGTTTGCATTGGAATAGAGATCCTGAACTGCAGTGACCTTTGGAATAGAGATCCTGAACAACAGTGTGTATTGAAATTGACATCCTGAACAGCAGTGTCTTATTGGAATAGCGATCCTGAACAGCTCTGTCTATTGGAATAGAGGACCTGAAAAGCAGTTTGCATTGGAATAGAGATCCTGAACCGCAATGTCAATTGGAATGGAGATCGTGAGCAGCAATGTGCTTTGCAATACAGCTGTTGAACTGCAGTGTTCATTGCAAAAGCGATCCTGAACAGCACTGTCCATTGGAATAGAGTTCCTGAACATCAATGTATATTGGATTAGAGATCCTAATCAGCAGCATCCATTGGAATACAGATCTGGAACAGCAGTGCGTTTTGGAGTAGAGATCCTGAACAGCAGTGTCCATTGGAATTGAGATCCAGAACAACAGTGTACATTGGATTAGAGATCCTAATCTGCAGTGTTCATTGGAATACAATTCCGCAACAGCAGTGCGCTTTGAAATACAGATCCTGAACAGCAGTGTCCATTGGAATTGAGATCCTGAACAGAAGTGTACATTGGAATAGAGATCCAGATCAGCAGTGTCCAATGGAATTGAGATCCTGAGCAGCAGTATACATTGGAATACTGATCCTAAACAGCAGTGTGCATTGGAATAGAGATCCTGAACAGCTCTGTCCATTTGAATTGAGGTATTGAACAGCAGTTTGCATTGGAATTGAGATCCTAATCAGCAATATCTATTGGAATAGTAATCCTTAAAAGCAGTGTGCTTTGCAATACAGCTCTTGAATCCAAGTGTTTATTGGAAAAGAAATCCAGAGCAGCTGTGTCCATTGGAATAGAGATCCAGAACGGCAATGTCCACTGGAATAAAGATCCTGAACAAAAGAGTGTATTGGGATAGAGATCCTGAACAGCAGTGTGCATTGGAATACAGAACCTGAACAGCAGTGTCCTTTGGATTAGAGATCCTAATCAGCAGCATCCTTTGGAATACAGATCTGGACCAGCAGCGCGCTTTGGAATAGAGATTCTGAACAGCGGTGTCCATTGGAATAGAGAACTTGAACAGCAGTGTGCTTTGCAATACAGCTCCTGAACTGCAGTGTTCATTGCAAAAGCGATCCTGAACAGCACTGTCCATTGCATTAGAGATCCAGAACAGCAATGTGCTTTGTAATAGAGATCGTGAACAGCAGTGTCCATTGGAATTGAGATCCTGAACAGCAGTGTACATTGGAATACAGATCCTGAACAGCAGTGTCCATTGGAATAGAGATCCTGAACAGCAATGTCCATTGGAGTAGTGATCCTGAACAGCAATGTCCATTAGAGTAGAGCTCCTCAGCAGCAGTTTCAATTGGAATAGAGATCCTGAACTGCAATGTCCATTGGAATAGTGATCCTGAACAGCAGTGTCCATTGGAATAGACATCCTCAACAGCAGTGTCTATTGGAATAGAGATCCTGAACAGCAGTGTCCATTGCAAAATTGTTACTCAAAAACAGTGTGCATTGGAATAGAGATTCTGAACAGCAGCGTGCATTGGAATAGAGATCCTGAACATCAGTTTAAATTGGAACAGTGATCCTGAACTGCAGTGCCCATTGCAATAGAGATCCTGAACAGCATTGTGCATTGGAATAGAGACCCTGAGTAGCAGTGTCCATTGAAATAGAGATCCTGAACAACAGTGTACATTGGAATCGAGATCCTGAACACCCGTGTCAATTTGAGTAGTGTTCCTGAGTAGCAGTGTCCATTGGAATTGAGATCCTGAACAGCAATGCCCATTGGAATAGAGATGCTGAATGTCAGTGTCTAATGGAATAGAGATCCTGAACTGCAGTGACCATTGGAATACAGATCCTGAACAACAGTACGCATTGGAATAGAGATCCTGAACAACAGTGTGCATTGAAATTGACATCCTGAACAGCAGTGTCTTATTGGAATAGCGATCCTGAACAGCTCTGTCTATTGGAATAGAGGGCCTGAAAAGCAGTTTGCATTGGAATAGAGATCCTGAACCGCAATGTCCATTGGAATGGAGATCCTGAGCAGCAATGTGCTTTGGAATAGAGATCCTGAACAGCTGTGTCTATTTCAATAGAGATCCTGAACAGCAGTTTGGATTGAAATAGAGATCCTGAACTGCAGTGACCATGGGAATAGTGATCCTGAACAACAGTGTGCATTGGAATGGAGATCCTGATCAGGTGTGTCTTATTGGAATAGAGATCCTGAACAGATCTGTCCATTGGAATAGAGATCCCGAACAACGGTGTGCTTTGCAATACAGCGGTTGAACTGCGGTGTTCATTGCAAAAGCGATCCTGAACAGCAGTGTCCATTGGAATAGAGATCCTGAACAGCAATGTCCATTGGAATAGAGATCCTGAACAACAGTGTATATTGGATTAGAGATCCTAATCAGCAGTGTCCATTGGAATACAGATCTGGAACAGCAGTGCGTTTTGGAGTAGAGATCCTGAACAGCAGTGTCCATTGGAATAGAGATCCTGAACAGCAATGTCCATTGGAGTAGTGATCCTGAACAGCAATGTCCATTAGAGTAGAGCTCCTCAGCAGCAGTGTCAATTGGAATAGAGATCCTGAACAGCAATGTCCATTGCAATATCGTTCCTCAACAACAGTGTGCATTGGAATAGAGATCCAGAACATCAGTGTCAAATGAAACAGTGATCCTGAACTGCAGTGTCCATTGCAATAGAGATCCTGAACAGCAGTGTGCATTAGAATAGAGACCCTGAGTAGCAGTGTCCATTGAAATAGAGATCCTGAACAACAGTGTCCATTGGAATCGAGATCCTGAACAGCCGTGTCAATTGGAGTAGTGTTCCTGAATAGCAGTGTCCATTGGAATTGAGATCCTGAACAGCAATGTCCATTGGAATAGAGATGCTGAACGTCAGTGTCCAATGGAATAGAGATCGTGAACTGCAGTGACCATTGGAATACAGATCCTGAACAACAGTGCGCATTGGAATAGACACCCTGAACTGCAGTGACCTTTGGAATAGAGATCATGAACAGCAATGTCCATAGGAGTAGTGATCCTGAACAGCAATGTCCATTAGAGTAGAGCTCCTCAGCAGCAGTTTCAATTGGAATAGAGATCCTGAACTGCAATGTCCATTGGTATAGTGATCCTGAACAGCAGTGTCCATTGGAATAGACATCCTCAACAGCAGTGTCAATTGGAATAGAAATCCTGAACAGCAATGTCCATTGCAATATCGTTCCTCAACAACAGTGTGCATTGGAATAGAGATCCAGAACATCAGTGTCAAATGAAACAGTGATCCTGAACTGCAGTGTCCATTGCAATAGAGATCCTGAACAGCAGTGTGCATTAGAATAGAGACCCTGAGTAGCAGTGTCCATTGAAATAGAGATCCTGAACAACAGTGTCCATTGGAATCGAGATCCTGAACAGCCGTGTCAATTGGAGTAGTGTTCCTGAATAGCAGTGTCCATTGGAATTGAGATCCTGAACAGCAATGTCCATTGGAATAGAGATGCTGAACGTCAGTGTCCAATGGAATAGAGATCCTGAACTGCAGTGACCATTGGAATACAGATCCTGAACAACAGTGCGCATTGGAATAGAGATCCTGCACTGCAGTGACCTTTGGAATAGAGATCCTGAACAACAGTGTGCATTGGAATCGAGATCCTGATCAGCAGTATCTTATTGGAATAGAGATCCTGAACAGATCTGTCCATTGGAGTACAGATCTCGAACAGCAGTGTGCTTTGCAATACAGCGGTTGAACTGCAGTGTTCATTGCAAAAGCGATCCTGAACAGCACTGTCCATTGGAATAGAGTTCCCGAACATCAATGCATATTGGATTAGAGATCCTAATCAGCAGCATCCATTGGAATACAGATCTGGAACAGCAGTGCGTTTTGGAGTAGAGATCCTGAACAGCAGTGTCCATTGGAATTGAGATCCAGAACAACACTGTACATTGGATTAGAGATCCTAATCAGCAGCGTTCATTGGAATACAATTCCGCAACAGCAGTGCGCTTTGGAATACAGATCCTGAACAGCAGTGTCCATTGGAATTGAGATCCTGAACAGTAGTGTACATTGGAATAGACATCCTCAAGAGCAGTGTCTATTGGAATAGAGATCCTGAACAGCAATGTCCATTGCAATATCGTTCCTCAACAACAGTGTGCATTGGAATACCGATCCTGAACATCAGTGTCAATTGGAACAGTGATCCTGAACTGAAGTGTCCATTGCAATAGAGATCCTGAACAGCACTGTGCATTAGAATAGAGACCCTGAGTAGCAGTGTCCATTGAAATAGAGATCCTGAACAACAGTGTCCATTGGAATCGAGATCCTGAACAGCCGTGTCAATTGGAGTAGTGTTCCTGAATAGCAGTGTCCATTGGAATTGAGATCCTGAACAGCAATGTCCATTGGAATAGAGATGCTGAACGTCAGTGTCCAATGGAATAGAGATCGTGAACTGCAGTGACCATTGGAATACAGATCCTGAACAACAGTGCGCATTGGAATAGACACCCTGAACTGCAGTGACCTTTGGAATAGAGATCATGAACAGCAATGTCCATAGGAGTAGTGATCCTGAACAGCAATGTCCATTAGAGTAGAGCTCCTCAGCAGCAGTTTCAATTGGAATAGAGATCCTGAACTGCAATGTCCATTGGTATAGTGATCCTGAACAGCAGTGTCCATTGGAATAGACATCCTCAACAGCAGTGTCAATTGGAATAGAAATCCTGAACAGCAGTGTCCATTGCAGTATCGTTCCTCAAAAACAGTATGCATTGGAATAGAGATTCTGAACTGCAGTGTCCATTGCAATAGAGATCCTGAACAGCAGTTTGCATTGGAATAGAGATCCTGAACTGCAGTGACCTTTGGAATAGAGATCCTGAACAACAGTGTGTATTGAAATTGACATCCTGAACAGCAGTGTCTTATTGGAATAGCGATCCTGAACAGCTCTGTCTATTGGAATAGAGGACCTGAAAAGCAGTTTGCATTGGAATAGAGATCCTGAACCGCAATGTCAATTGGAATGGAGATCGTGAGCAGCAATGTGCTTTGCAATACAACTCTTGAATCGCAGAATTCATTGGAAAATTGATCCTGAACAGCAGTGTCCATTGACCTAGAGATACAGAACCACAGGGACCATTGGAAAAGAGATCCTGAACAGCAGTGTCCATTGGAATATAGCTCCAGAACAGCATTTGCCTTTGGAATGGAGATGCTAAACAGAAGTGTGTATTGGAATAGAGATCCTGAACAGCAATGTGCTTTGGAATAGAGATCCTGAACAGCTGTGTCCATTTCAATAGAGATCCTGAACAGCAGTTTGCATCGGAATGGAGATCCTGAACTGCAGTGACCATTGGAATAGTGATCCTGAACAACAGTGTGCATTGGAATGGAGATCCTGATCAGCAGTGTCTTATTGGAATAGAGATCCTGAACAGATCTGTCCGTTGGAATAGAGATCCCGAACAGCAGTGTGCTTTGCAATACAACGGTTGAACTGCAGTGTTCATTACAAAAGCGATCCTGAACAGCTCTGTCTATTCGAATAGAGATATTGAACAGCAGTTTGCATTGGAATTCAGATCCTAATCAGCAATATCTATTGGAAAAGTGATCCTTAAAAGCAGTGTGCTTTGGAATACAGCTCTTGAATCCAAGTGTTCATTGGAAAAGCGATCCAGAGCAGCAGTGTCCATTGGAATAGAGATCCAGAACGGCAATGTCCACTGGAATAAAGATCCTGAACAAAAGAGTGTATTGGAATAGAGATCCTGAACAGCAGTGTGCATTGGAATACAGAACCTGAACAGCAGTGTCCTTTGGATTAGAGATCCTAATCAGCAGCATCCTTTGGAATACAGATCTGGACCAGCAGCGCGCTTTGGAATAGAGATCCTGAACAGCGGTGTTCATTGGAATAGAGAACTTGAACAGCAGGGTGCTTTGCAATACAGCTCTTGAGCTGCAGTGTTCATTGAAAAAGCGATCCTGAACAGCACTATCCATTGGAATAGAGATACAGAACAGCAGTGTGCATTGGAATACAGAACCTGAACAGCAGTGTCTATCGGCATAGACATCCTCAACAGCAGTGTCCACTGGAATAGAGATCCAGAACAGCAGTGTCCATTGCAATATCGTTCCTCAAAAACAGTGTGCATTGGAATAGAGATTCTGAACAGCAGTGTGCATTGGAATAGAGACCCTGAGTAGCAGTGTCCATTGAAATAGAGATCCTGAACAACAGTGTCCATTGGAATCGAGATCCTGAACAGCCGTGTCAATTGGAGTAGTGTTCCTGAATAGCAGTGTGCATTGGAATTGAGATCCTGAACAGCAATGTCCATTGGAATAGAGATGCTGAACGTCAGTGTCCAATGGAATAGAGATCGTGAACTGCAGTGACCATTGGAATACAGATCCTGAACAACAGTGCGCATTGGAATAGACACCCTGAACTGCAGTGACCTTTGGAATAGAGATCATGAACAGCAATGTCCATAGGAGTAGTGATCCTGAACAGCAATGTCCATTAGAGTAGAGCTCCTCAGCAGCAGTTTCAATTGGAATAGAGATCCTGAACTGCAATGTCCATTGGTATAGTGATCCTGAACAGCAGTGTCCATTGGAATAGACATCCTCAACAGCAGTGTCAATTGGAATAGAAATCCTGAACAGCAGTGTCCATTGCAGTATCGTTCCTCAAAAACAGTATGCATTGGAATAGAGATTCTGAACTGCAGTGTCCATTGCAATAGAGATCCTGAACAGCAGTTTGCATTGGAATAGAGATCCTGAACTGCAGTGACCTTTGGAATAGAGATCCTGAACAACAGTGTGTATTGAAATTGACATCCTGAACAGCAGTGTCTTATTGGAATAGCGATCCTGAACAGCTCTGTCTATTGGAATAGAGGACCTGAAAAGCAGTTTGCATTGGAATAGAGATCCTGAACCGCAATGTCAATTGGAATGGAGATCGTGAGCAGCAATGTGCTTTGCAATACAGCTGTTGAACTGCAGTGTTCATTGCAAAAGCGATCCTGAACAGCACTGTCCATTGGAATAGAGTTCCTGAACATCAATGTATATTGGATTAGAGATCCTAATCAGCAGCATCCATTGGAATACAGATCTGGAACAGCAGTGCGTTTTGGAGTAGAGATCCTGAACAGCAGTGTCCATTGGAATTGAGATCCAGAACAACAGTGTACATTGGATTAGAGATCCTAATCTGCAGTGTTCATTGGAATACAATTCCGCAACAGCAGTGCGCTTTGAAATACAGATCCTGAACAGCAGTGTCCATTGGAATTGAGATCCTGAACAGAAGTGTACATTGGAATAGAGATCCAGATCAGCAGTGTCCAATGGAATTGAGATCCTGAGCAGCAGTATACATTGGAATACTGATCCTAAACAGCAGTGTGCATTGGAATAGAGATCCTGAACAGCTCTGTCCATTTGAATTGAGGTATTGAACAGCAGTTTGCATTGGAATTGAGATCCTAATCAGCAATATCTATTGGAATAGTAATCCTTAAAAGCAGTGTGCTTTGCAATACAGCTCTTGAATCCAAGTGTTTATTGGAAAAGAAATCCAGAGCAGCTGTGTCCATTGGAATAGAGATCCAGAACGGCAATGTCCACTGGAATAAAGATCCTGAACAAAAGAGTGTATTGGGATAGAGATCCTGAACAGCAGTGTGCATTGGAATACAGAACCTGAACAGCAGTGTCCTTTGGATTAGAGATCCTAATCAGCAGCATCCTTTGAATACAGATCTGGACCAGCAGCGCGCTTTGGAATAGAGATTCTGAACAGCGGTGTCCATTGGAATAGAGAACTTGAACAGCAGTGTGCTTTGCAATACAGCTCCCTGAACTGCAGTGTTCATTGCAAAAGCGATCCTGAACAGCACTGTCCATTGCATTAGAGATCCAGAACAGCAATGTGCTTTGTAATAGAGATCGTGAACAGCAGTGTCCATTGGAATTGAGATCCTGAACAGCAGTGTACATTGGAATACAGATCCTGAACAGCAGTGTCCATGGAATAGAGATCCTGAACAGCAATGTCCATTGGAGTAGTGATCCTGAACAGCAATGTCCATTAGAGTAGAGCTCCTCAGCAGCAGTTTCAATTGGAATAGAGATCCTGAACTGCAATGTCCATTGGAATAGTGATCCTGAACAGCAGTGTCCATTGGAATAGACATCCTCAACAGCAGTGTCTATTGGAATAGAGATCCTGAACAGCAGTGTCCATTGCAAAATTGTTACTCAAAAACAGTGTGCATTGGAATAGAGATTCTGAACAGCAGCGTGCATTGGAATAGAGATCCTGAACATCAGTTTAAATTGGAACAGTGATCCTGAACTGCAGTGCCCATTGCAATAGAGATCCTGAACAGCATTGTGCATTGGAATAGAGACCCTGAGTAGCAGTGTCCATTGAAATAGAGATCCTGAACAACAGTGTACATTGGAATCGAGATCCTGAACACCCGTGTCAATTGAGTAGTGTTCCTGAGTAGCAGTGTCCATTGGAATTGAGATCCTGAACAGCAATGCCCATTGGAATAGAGATGCTGAATGTCAGTGTCTAATGGAATAGAGATCCTGAACTGCAGTGACCATTGGAATACAGATCCTGACAACAGTACGCATTGGAATAGAGATCCTGAACAACAGTGTGCATTGAAATTGACATCCTGAACAGCAGTGTCTTATTGGAATAGCGATCCTGAACAGCTCTGTCTATTGGAATAGAGGGCCTGAAAAGCAGTTTGCATTGGAATAGAGATCCTGAACCGCAATGTCCATTGGAATGGAGATCCTGAGCAGCAATGTGCTTTGGAATAGAGATCCTGAACAGCTGTGTCTATTTCAATAGAGATCCTGAACAGCAGTTTGGATTGAAATAGAGATCCTGAACTGCAGTGACCATGGGAATAGTGATCCTGAACAACAGTGTGCATTGGAATGGAGATCCTGATCAGGTGTGTCTTATTGGAATAGAGATCCTGAACAGATCTGTCCATTGGAATAGAGATCCCGACAACGGTGTGCTTTGCAATACAGCGGTTGAACTGCGGTGTTCATTGCAAAAGCGATCCTGAACAGCAGTGTCCATTGGAATAGAGATCCTGAACAGCAATGTCCATTGGAATAGAGATCCTGAACAACAGTGTATATTGGATTAGAGATCCTAATCAGCAGTGTCCATTGGAATACAGATCTGGAACAGCAGTGCGTTTTGGAGTAGAGATCCTGAACAGCAGTGTCCATTGGAATAGAGATCCTGAACAGCAATGTCCATTGGAGTAGTGATCCTGAACAGCAATGTCCATTAGAGTAGAGCTCCTCAGCAGCAGTGTCAATTGGAATAGAGATCCTGAACAGCAATGTCCATTGCAATATCGTCCTCAACAACAGTGTGCATTGGAATAGAGATCCAGAACATCAGTGTCAAATGAAACAGTGATCCTGAACTGCAGTGTCCATTGCAATAGAGATCCTGAACAGCAGTGTGCATTAGAATAGAGACCCTGAGTAGCAGTGTCCATTGAAATAGAGATCCTGA